>NC_092445.1:3813254-3965345 GCF_036169615.1 Heliangelus exortis | reverse complement strand
GCAGTTCATTCCATCCATTCCCAGAACTTTGGTGCTAAATATATATTTACTGTCAGATGTCAGTGACCCTCTGTGGAGGGCAGGCAGAACTCAGGGGGCAAGGAAACATTGCCATCACTTCTCCTCTGCACCAGACCTTCCAGAAAGAGCCCAACTCCCTGCTTCACCAAAGCCTGGCAAGACACAAGAGATCCACCATACCTGCGAGAACTTTTATCCTGGCTCTGGTTCTGGTCCTGGTCCTGACTCACTGCAACCTTTTTTCCAGTCTCTTTGGCATCTTCCAAGCCAACTGCTTCTGGAAAAAGACAAAATGTTTCATATTAGATCCAAAGCATTCTTTAATTTCTCAACAAACTCCTGCAAACGCTGGCATAAAACTGAACAAAAAATAATTTAATTTCCTTGGAGAAATGAAGTGCACTGCAGGTTCTCTTTCAGGGATCTGAAGCCCCAGCTGATTTTAACAGAACTGTTGTGGGATTTGCAGCTTCCCCTTGAGAGGAGTGGGTCCAGGGAGAACACCAGAACTGCTGCATGCTGCTCCCCTCACAGCTAAGCTCAGACAGGGCTCAGCAGCACAAAATCCAGGGGTTTATTCTGGGAATCCAAAAACTGTATCTTAATAACACGTTTTTCCTTTCTGAAGCAAGACAGGAAGTAGAAAGAAAGGGAGAAAAAAGGGGGGGGAGGGGAAACCAAAACCAAAACAACCCCAATTTAACATTTCTTTTTTTATGCAGTGGGGTCACCACATGAACCCTCTGTGCCTCAGCAGCATCAAGTGCCTCAAACTGCACATTTCTAAAAAAATACCAGGGCAGCTGCCATGCAGATATGACACTACACACATCATACAACATCAGCAAAACTTGCCCAGTTCCAGCATTTTGCACCAATTCCAACAGGGGGGTAAAATAACAGCTAAAAAAAAAAAAAAGAGGACTCTGCGTGGGGGTCTCCACGTTTGAGATGAAGGAGCAGAAACCTCAAGATAACACTACTTAGCAGAGAAATCTATTACATAGAAATTGTTTTAAAGATTATAAGGTTCTAGTCATTCAGCTGAGCTTCTCCTTCTCCTTCAGTGAGCACAATAATCCAGAAATATGGAATCATTACTGCTGTCAAAGCACATTCTCCAGGATGAGAGGACAAACCAGAAACAGAACTCGAAATACTTCACCTAAGCACTTGGAATATGAACAAGCTGAGAAGAAATGGCCACATTCTCAGCTTGGAAAACCTCCTCTCCCCAAGAGCCCTCTGAGAATAAAGACTTTAAGAGGATTTATCAGGGCTCAGCTGCAGGAGCACACGTGGCTCAGACCCGGGCACAGACCACACAACCAAAGTCACTTAGGATGGACCAGAAGAACAGGAGGCTCAGGGGTGCTCTGAGAGCTGGGACAGAGCTGAAAAATCATCAAAATTCCCCAGAGGCATTGAGAACTCAACCAGTGCTGCCTGGGCTTCTGCAAGTTCTCCCAAAAATGACCACGAGATGCATCTTGGCAGTGACAAGAACCTGACCTTTCCCTTCAGCAGACAGGTGTCACTTTTCCATCACTTTTCCATCAGGAAGGGAAGAGCTCAGGCTTTATGACCCACAGGAATGATGCCACTGGCCAGCACAGGGAAGGTATCAGTGTCAGAATGGCAGCTGTGTGCCTTCAGAGATGCTCCCATTCATTAGCCAGTCTTCATTCACAGGAGACTTAATGAACTAACATCACTCCACTAACAAATGACAAATATAAATAGACTTAACCCAGCATTTAAATGTGTTTTGATTTGCATCAGGAAGTGGCTACCTCAGTGTACACAGAATAAATTACAACCAGAAAACTGCAGGCAAAATCTCGTTTGTTACTGATTCATATTCCAAAAAGACCCCAAGTGATGGCAGACAGGGATTTTCCTCTGCTAATACGGGGGGGTGGGGGGAAAGGGGGTAAAAAAAAAAAATCCTTCGACTCAAAAAAATACAATGAAGCCTTGGAAAGGCGATTGTGCCAAATCCCAGAGGCATGACTGGATAGAGCTACCTCCCAAGGAGCTTACCCTTCAAAGGCTGGTACTGTGCTCCAGATACAACAGAAAGACACCAACAAAGGAGCCCGGGCAGCCTTTCAGCCAGCCTGTTTTTCCTCCTGAACACGTAGCTAAACCCCAGCCTCTCCCAGGCAGGGCTCAGCAACAAGGTGGGGCCCCATATATATATATATATTTTTTTTTTTTTTAACACATTACTGATAAAGACAGGAATAAAGGGCAGGCAGGAAGGAACACCAGCAACACCAAACTGAGCCCTCACCGTTTCAGGGGAACCGGGTGGGTACCAGGGGGGAGGGGGGGGCCGAAACTACGCGGCTCACAGGACCCCTCTGAGTCCCCGCACCTTCTCATCCCCGCATTTTCTCATCCTGGCACGGAGGAAAACAGCGACGGGCACCAGGAGCGGCGGGGATGAGGCACAGAGAGCAAGGGACGGCGCTAAACCCACCCCCGGAGCCCGGCAGCCACCGGAACACGGGGCTGGGGGTTCGGGCCGGGGGATGCTGGCAGCTCCGCGGATCCTGCGCGGTTCGGTTCGCTCCCGGCAACACCGGAGGCTGCCCCGACCGACAGCCCCCCCGCACCCCAAAGCACCGGGAGCCCCCGGTCCCGGTCCCGTTCCGCAACGGGTCCCCGCACTCACCTCGGTGGCTCCGCAGTCCCGCACCGCCGAACGAGCCCGGCAGCACCGGGACCGGGACCGGGACCCGGTCATGTCCCCGGCCACGCCACGCCCCTGTCCCCACCCCCGCCGCCATCCCGCACCTGCCGCGGGGCTGTCGCGGAGCTCCCGCAGAAAGTCCCGCGTGTGGGAGCCGAAGGGCAGTTGCACCGTCAGGCAACGGTCTGCCGGGCCGATCCGAACCGTCACATCGGAACCTGCGGGTGCAAAGAGCCCTCGTGGTGCCGCGTGCTGGTGCTGGTGCTGCCGGGCGCAGCCGAGCCCCCGCAGAACTCAACAGCCACTCACGACTTCCCACCAGTGCTTACCGTGGTCTTTATCCACCCTTTCCACGAGAATGCCATTTAAAAATATAAAAATCAGCACTTCTAATAAATAAAAAACTCTTATTCTGCCCACTAAGTAACGACAATTCATTCACCACCCGGTGGAGTTTTAAAAATATTTGGGAAAATTAATCCTGAGGTGATGATATTTGTGAGCATGAACCAAACCATGGCAAACAGCCCACCCAAGACAAGATCCCCCCCAAACCACGAGACCCCCACGTCTGCCTCGCCAAGCACAAGCCCCAGGGAACACCCGTGACAGGCACTAGAACACCCACAGAACTCACCAAGGACTTGGAGGTCACTGTCCAGGACAACTGCAAAGGGAAAGCAAAGTTCAGTGACAAAGCTGGGAAGCAGGTTTGCAGACTGTGATGGTGCTCGTGAGCTCCTCAAACCCCAAACCCTCCTCGTAGGAAGGGAACCAGGCAGAACAAACCTGCCAGTGCACAGGGTGCTCCGGGTTGCAGAGCTACTGACCCCGTGGGGCCCTCCCACCCGTGACACGTGATGCACGAGTGCCACCGGGGATTACCAACTGCATAAAAAATGTGGACGAAGAGTTTCCAAATTTCAACAAGCAGAAGAACAAAATATGGACTCCAGACTCCTTCATCTCCCTCTTTAGAGACGCCCAGTAAGCCCCCAGAGCACACCAGTACCTTCTTCCACTACAAATTCTTCTGTGATGGGGATAACCTGCTCCAGCCAGACATCCTCAGCTGCTATGGCCATCCTCCGGTGAGTGTACACATGGACCCTGCGAGCACAGAGCAGGCAAAAGCAACTCTGGCGCCTCTGCAGGCACAGACAGACCCCGACCCCTCCAGCTGCCTCCTGCAGCCCCCAAAGTCACTTATGGGCTGTGTACCCCCATTTCAATGAGAGCTGATTTGGTTCCGGGAAAATTCACCAGCCCTGAACCTCTAGGTTTTCTCTGACATTCATACCACGCAGCCAGAGGAGTTCCCAGGCACTTCACTTCCAAACCTCCAAGGCTCCTGCCCCAGCAGAAAGTGTTTGGGGTAAGAAGTCTCCAAGCCCGGTAAGAGACCCGCAGAGCTCTCAGCTCTTCTCCAGATGCTACAGGAACATCTTTGCTTGCAAAAGCCCTTTAAGATCTTCCGGTCCAACACCGAACCCAGCCAGGGCTACCGCTGAACCACATCCCTCCGCACACCCGCACCGCATTTCAGCGTCCCCGGGATGGTGACCCCACCGCTCCCTCCTCCACACCCCCGGTACCCCCGGGTCCCCGGCACCTACGCGCGTTGCCCGCCGCTCTCCACCAGCCCCAGCAGACGGCTCTCTCGGCTCTCCCCGTCGACCAGAACCGCCTGCACCGCCTGGGCCGAGGGTCAAGGAAGGACGGGACCAGACGGGACCAGACGGGACCGGACGGGAACCAGACGGGACCCCCGGGGCCGCCCCCCGTAGGCGCCATCGCGAACGAGCCAAAGGATACGATCCGGCAGATCTTCCCTTCCTCCAAGCTCTCCTGGATGGCCACAGACTGATCCATCGTCGGTGCCGGTTCCGGTGGCCGCCCCACTCCGGCTGCTCAGAGGAGCTCTGGCGAAGCGTCGTTGCGGAGCAACCGCTCCCCCCGCCAACGGCACCGCCCGCCAACGGTACCACCCGCCAACGGTACCACCCGCCAACGGCACAGGCACGGCCCGGGCCGGCCCGCGCTCCTCTTCTCCGGCCCGGCCCCGGTTCCTCCGGCCTTTGCCCCCAGCGGCACCGGACACGGAATGACGCGGCGGGGCCGGCAGAGCGGTCCCCGGGAATAGGAGAGGCGGCGGCGGGGGCTGGCGGGACAACGGGACCGGGAGCAGCTCCCATCCCATGCACGGGGGGGCAAACGGGGGGCACGATCCCCGCCCCGGTCCCGGAGGAAAGGGGAGAGGAGCAGGGGGGTTGATTTCCTGGTGAAAGCAGGAGATGTCCCGTTTTAACAAAAAATGGGTGGGATTTTTGAGACAGAAACCCCCTGGGTTTCATCCCATTTCCAGGCGCTGTGGAGAGGCTGCCACTGGGGCTTGAAACAAAAAACTCAGCCCAAACCCTGGGCTGTGGCTTTGAGGCACCAGAGCAGGATGAGGCAGCCTGGAAGGAGCCAGCCAGCAATTGCTCCAGGCTCCAGAAATTCCTCCTCCAAGCTCCAGAAATTCCTTCGTACTCCAGAAATTCCTCCTCCAGGCTGTGCTCATCCCATCCCATCCCATCCCCTCCCATCCCATCCCATCCCATCCCATCCCATCCCATCCCATCCCTGCAACCCAGGAGCTGCCCAGCCGGTGGCATCGCAGGAGGACTGGGGAGTGAAACCCTCCCTGGAGCCAGGGCCAGCACCCAGGCTCTCCCAGCCTCCCCAGACCCCCCAGCACAGACACACGGACTCTATATTTTTGCAATCTTTTCATTAAAGAGACACCCGTGGGAGGGGGGAGCAGGGCGTGTAGCACTGAGGTGACACGGGGGAGCTTTGCCCAGCTCCATCCAATGCAGGAACAGCTCTGCTCTGCCTTAAGCAGGAGAGGATCACAGATGTGATGTAGGATCATCTAAAACAGGAGACACATTTGGATGAATCCCATTTTCCTGCTTAAGAACTGGAGCTGGAGCACAGTTACTCATCCTACTTACCCAGGTGAGGTTTTCCATAGCAGAGCAGTTTTACACTAACAAGAAGCTGCCCACAGAGGCTGTGCTGCAAGCAGATTATTAACTAGAGCAGATCCTGTGCCTTCAGTCAAGGCAGATTTTTGTGGTTTTTCAGCAGACTTAACACACACCCTCTTGTTCCTCTTCCTGAGGTCACTGGTTCCAGCACCTGCAGTCCCAGCAGCACCAAGGCAGACACTGCAGCAGCTCCCAGAAACCATCATTAGCTTGCAGGTCTCACAGGTTTTCAGCAGGGCAGGGAAGAATCTCTCTTTGTAGCTCCCTCAGTGCACAGATTTAGTGCTTTTCCCCTGTGTACACTGGGGGAGTCTCAATTACAAGGGTTTAAAAATTCTCTGAACTGTCAGACACCAAACACCAGCCCTGGGACACTGCAGATTTGGGAGTGAAGCTGAGGAATGGGAGGTGGAAAGAATTTCTTTCTGGAGAGGGTGCTCAGACATTGGAATGGGCTGCCCAGGGAAGGGGTGGATTCTCCATCCCTGGAGATATTTCAAAAGAGCCTGGATGTGGCACTCAGTGCCATGGGCTGGGAACCACGGGGGGAGTGGAGCAAGGGTTGGACTTGATGAGCTCTGAGCTCCCTTCCAACCCAGCCAATTCTAGGGTTCTAGGATTCTATGTGGGATCAGGAGCTCCTCAGGAAGGGGCCTGGGACAGGGAGGTAACAGAGGGCATTCTAGAGCAGCTTGGGCTGAAGTCAGAGAGCAACCTAATGAGTGGGATCCTAATGAGCACCACAGAGCTCTGCTACAGGGCACCCAGGGGGCTGCTTACTCCCAGGGGGCAGCTGAGAGCCTGTGGCTCAGCAGCAGGGCCACCCCACAAGCCACCAGCTTCAGGAGTGGGGCCAGAGCCACCTGCCCAGCACTGTTGATGTGAACCTTGCCATCCAGCTTCAGGCAGCTGGATTTCAGGGAAGCTGGGCAGCACTCCTGGTAGCAGGCAGCCTTCACCTTGCTGGCACAGACTGGTTTGGCATCCTGGCAGGCTCTGCTGCATCCTGCCACGAAATTCAAGCCCATCTTCTTCATCTGGAAGGAGGAAAGAGGTGTTATCCCAGGGTCCTGCTAGGCCTTTACCATTTACTTGACTTTACGTGACAGGGAAGCACCCAGGCACATCCCAGCTCCTGCTCTTTAGCCCCAGGGCCATACCTGGCAGAAATCCTGCCCAACAATGCACTTAGCAACAGTCTTCTTGCCTCTGAAGCATCCCTCCCCGTGGCAGGAGAACGCTGCACACACCTTCCCCTACAAGAGAAGGGGACATTCATCAGTCCAGACAGCAGGACCCCCAGGAACAGAGCTTCCCACAGCCTTTCTTTCCTAGGGGCTCCTTAGACCCCCCTTTAGTTCTTGGTGTCCTGCCAGCACTGCTCCAGCAGTTCAGAGCTAAGAGACTCAGAGCATCCCCTCTGAAACTGCAGGAAACTCGAGTGAAACATCAGCAAACAACTTTCAAAGCTCCTTTTCCTTCCTCTTTACAGGGCTCGTATCAGACTCCCTCCTTTCAAAGCTCATTAAGGATTTATTCCCTTTCCAGAGGCAGGTTGGACCCTGGCTCCCAGGCACAGGAGAGGCTCAGGTGGGAGCTCAGGACCTGCCTGGATGATACCTACATTTCTGGGGGGAGCTCGGGTGGTGGTGCTGGTGGTTGCAGGCAGCGTGGTGGTGGCTGGCAGGTCACCTGCAGAGACAGGAGAAGCCCCATGAGCTCTGCCCAGCACATTCCCACACAGGAAAAACGGAGCAGCTGCTGGACCATCCTTCCCAGAGGAGAGGGGGAAGGGGGATTTGCCCACCCACACCCCCCAGTGCAGCAGGAGGAACCCCAGACCCCGTGTGTGGGTACCGTAGGAGCTGGCGTTGAGCTGCAGGCAGAGGGAGGAGCTGCAGCAGTCCAGGGTGCAGTGCTGGGTGCTCACGCTGCTGTTGGCTCTGCACAGCTCCAAGCTGCAGGTGCTGCTGCAGCCAGCGCTGTAATTTGTGCTGGAGAAACGATAAAGCTGCAGGAGGCAAAGGGAGAGGTGCTGAGGGGAGGGGAGGCTGTGATGGAGGAGCAGAGACAGCAAGGGAGAGAGAGGAAGGGGAACAGGAGACTGACACAGGCTCAACAGAGTGCTGAGATTTCCCGAAGAAAAGGGAGAACAGAGTCTCCCATCCCAGCTTCCCGTGCCTCCACCCCCCATCCCAGCTTCCCATGCCTTCATCCCCCATCCCAGCTCCCCATGGGTTCCAGATGCAAGGGGAGAACAGAGTCCCCCATCCCAGCTTCCCATGCCTCCGTCCCCCATCCCAGCTCCTCATGGCTCCATCCCCCATCCCAGCTTCCCATGCTTCCATCCCCCATCCCAGCTCCTCATGGCTCCATCTCCCATCCCAGCTCCTCATGGCTCCATCTCCCATCCCAGTTCCCCGTGGGTTCCAGATGCAAGGGGAGAACAGAGTCTCCCATCCCATCTCCCCAGGCCTCCATCCCCCATCCCATCTCCCTGTGCCTCCCTCTCCCACCCCAGCTCCTCCATACCTGGCAGTGGCTCCTGGTGGCACAGGTCACTGTGCTGTTGGCATGGGATTCATCCTGGTAGCACCTCTCCCCAGAGCACTGAAAGCTCTGGCAGGTGAGCTGGAGGGAGGACACACCGGAGGTGTCACCCCCCGTGAAGCCTCCTGGCACCACGGTGTTGTCCCCACCACAGCCTGGGGTGCAGAGTGCCTGTCCCTGCACCCCCACTCCCCGTGCCCAAGGGACTCCCTGCTCCCCTCCACCCCTGGAGATGCTCTCATGGCACTCCAGGCTCCCACAAGGGACCAGTTGGGCTACAACAGCCCAGGCAACAGCCCTCTTTCCCTTTCCCCTTTCCCTTTTCCTTTCCCTTTTCCTTTCCCTTTCCCCCTTCCCTTTTCCTTTCCCTTTCCCCTTCCCTTTTCCTTTCCCTTTCCCCTTCCCTTTCCCTTTCCCCTTCCCTTTTCCTTTCCCCTTCCCTTTTCCTTTCCCCTTCCCTTTTCCTTTCCCCTTCCCTTTTCCTTTCCCTTTCCCCTTCCCTTTCCCTTTCCCCTTCCCTTTCCCTTTCCCCTTCCCTTTCCCTTTCCCCTTCCCTTTCCCTTTCCCCTTCCCTTTCCCTTTCCCCTTCCCTTTCCCTTTCCCCTTCCCTTTCCCTTTCCCCTTCCCTTTCCCTTTCCCTTTCCCCTTCCCTTTTCCTTTCCCTTTCCCCTTCCCCTTCCCTTTTCCTTTCCCTTTCCCCTTCCCCTTCCCTTTTCCTTTCCCTTTCCCCTTCCCCTTCCCTTTTCCTTTCCCTTTCCCCTTCCCCTTCCCTTTTCCTTTCCCTTTCCCCTTCCCCTTCCCTTTTCCTTTCCCCTTCCCCTTCCCTTTTCCTTTCCCTTTCCCTTTCCCCTTCCCTTTTTCTTTTCCTTTCCCTTTTTCCTTCTCTTTCCCTTTTCCTTTCCCTTTTCCCTTCCCTTACCTGTGTCTCCTCTTCACTTTTCCCAGAGCTGTTGGTGGCAACCACCAAGCTGGTGCTGGCAGTCACTGAGGCAGGGCTGGTGGCCACTGAGGTGGTGTTGGTCGCCTGTGAGGTGATGGGGGTGGCCACTGAGGAAGTCTTGGTGGCAACAACTGAGACAGTGCTGGCAGTCACGGAGGCCGGGTTGGTGGCCACTGAGGTGGTGCTGGTGGCCCGTGTGGTGGTGTGGGTGGCCACTGGGGTGGTTCTGGTGGCCAGTTTGGTGGTGTGGGTGGCCACTGGGGTGGTGCTGGTGGCCAGTTTGGTGGTGTGGGTGGCCACTGGGGTGGTGCTGGTGGCCAGTTTGGTGGTGTGGGTGGCCACTGGGGTGGTTCTGGTGGCCAGTTTGGTGGTGCGGGCGGGTGCTGAGGAGGTTTTGGTGGCAACACCCGAGATGGTGCTGGCAGTCACTGGGGTGGTTCTGGTGGCCACTGGGGTGGTTCTGGTGGCCAGCGAGGTGGTGCGAGTGGCCACCAAGGAGTTATTGGTGGCCACGTTGCCCTCTGGAAGACACAAAATTCCTCAGTGGTGAAAGAAACACCAGACCTCCCCCAGCAAGCCCTGCAGCCCCTCCCCAACCTCTGCACCACCCCCAGGCATCCCAGGAAGCATCAGTGGCACCCAGGGGATGGCAGGGGAGTGCCAGGACAGCCCAGCCCGGGGCTGTTTGCAGCCAGGAGCTGGGCAGGGGGTGAGCAGGGCAGGGAGTGGTGCAGCAGCACCAGGGGCAGATGTCACAGCAGCCTCTCCCTGCCTGGGAAGAACAGGCTGTGCTGGGGTCAAACCCTTTGGAAAATGGCTCTGTCCCCTCTGGGCTGTGTTCTCCAGGATTGAGGAACCTCAGTCCCTGTTGCCCCCACGCTGCCTTTACCCCACTCCCCAGAGGTTTCCCGTGGGGTGCAGAACTCACCTGCTGTGGCCCCAGGGTGCTGGATGCAGAGGAGCAGAGCCAAGGTGCAGAGCAGCAGCAGTCCTGGAATGGAGGGGGACACCTCAGACCATCACATCTGTCCCCTGCTTTACCCACAGCAACAGCTCATCCCCAAAACCCCACATCCAGCCCCTCCTAGAGCAGGGGGGGGGCTGGTACCCATCAGAGGGGTCATGGGGAGCCCCACAAACACAGCAGGGGCTGTTTGGGACAGCCCAAACCTGCCCAGAGCCCTGGGGGGCAGTGGTCACCCCTGTCCCAGGGAGCCTCCAGCAGAGTTTCTGATCCCTGGGGCAGGGACCCCAGTACCTTTAAGAGAGGGAAGGAGCCATCCCTGAGCTGGAGCTGCCATCTTCATCCTCCAGCACCTTCACCCAGGACCTGGTCAGAGCTGGGCAGCAGCAGGGGACAGTCCAGAGGTCACAGCAGCAAATGCTCTCTGTGTCTGCCCAGCACACGGCTTGGGAGGAGGTGGCAGAAAGAATATCAGAAGTTACCTAAAACAGACTTTTCCAGCTAAGTTGTTTTGGTTTTTTTCTTAAGGGAACCTTTCTTCTAGGAAATTCTGCTGCCTTTATTCTGGACACCATAGGATCTGGGTTGTTCAGCACTCCAGCTTTGGTCCCTGCAGTAGCAGGATGTGCTTTTCAGGCAGGAATAAATAAATATCTGCCAGGAACAACACCCACCCAGAGCACCTCTGGAAGCTGCTGCCCAGGTTGTCTCAGCAGCTTCTCAACCCAGAAATCATTTAAGACAGAAAAGAACCAAACGATTCAGCACCAGTCAGAGGGTGCCCTGAGCAGCCCCTGCAGGGTGGCACCAAGAGCCCAGGGACACCTCCTGGTGCTGAGCAGGAGCCAGGAGCCCTCCCCAGGGCATCTCCACAACCACCCAGGGGGCTCAGGGCCCAGCCTGGAGCTGGCAAGGAACCCCCCGGGAGCCACGAGTGCTCTTGGTGGAGAAACCACCCGTGGGCAGCAGCAAGGAGCAGGCTGGGTGCCCACGGGTGACACCTGGGACCACGCAGCAGCTCTGGTGCTGCTGCAATTGAAGATGTGTCCCAGCAGCTCCCATCCCAGAAGGACCAAACCCACCAGAGCTCAGAGCTCAACACGAGACCCTCAGAGGAGTCCCCAAGAGCTGGGGTTCTGCCAACAGGGGCTCCGTGACAGAGATGGTTCAATGGAAAGGGATTTTTTCCCTGGTTCCATCCCCACAGCTCCCTCCACGCTGCTCCCAAGGCCTGAGCACAGCAGTGACTGGAGGTTCTCACACCCAAACCTCTGCCCTGATGCTCTCTCCATGGTCTGGGGAAATCTGCTGCTCCACAGGACCCTCAGCTCCCATCCTGGAACCTCCCTGCTCTCATTCCAGAGCTCCACACTGGAGCCATGAGGCAAGAGAGGCTCCATGGCCAAGTCCTCCAAGGAGAACTCCACCATTCCCCTCCTGTTTTATCATTTTTGGCTCAGTTTGCATTCCCCAAGGACCTGGAAGGGCTGAGGTCTGCACAGACACCACTGGGGCTGAAAGGGATGAAACTGCTGCTCTCACAGCTCCCAAACCCAGGCAGCCACCTACCCAGCCCAGGCTTGGATCAACCTTCCTGAGCCCAGCAGCTCCAGGGCAGGTGAGGAACAAACCCCCCCCCAAAGCCTCATCACAAGGAATTTCCCCCAGGGCAGCCCCACAGCACAACTCACCCCGTCCTGTCTGCTCCAGAGCCCCAGTGACAGCTGTGACAGCCACTGCTGCTGGTGACAGCCTTGTCACAGCCACTGCTCCAACCCCACAGCCTCACACCCAGGTGCCAGCAACCAGCCCCCAGCCCTGCCAACCAAACAGCACCCAGGGGAAGCATTTCTCACCTGCTGCTCCATGGCACCTGCAGAGCCACAACAGAGAAAGGGTTTATTGAGGCTCCAGGTGTCACACAAGCCAACCCCAGACTCAAATGAAACCCCAGAGAGGGGACAGAGGGGTCAGGATTCCCACCTGATTGCCCCAAAGTGCCCCAAGCAGCACAACCTAAATCAAGTTCCAGTATTAATGCCCTGAAAAAAAAAAAAATAAATCCCAGCAGCAAAGCTCTCAGGGAGACAGACCCAAGGTGGAAGCAGCAATGAGACAAATAAATTTGTTTGTAAAGAGCCCCAAAAAGGCCACAGCAAGATGCAGTATTGGGCCATTGCCTCTTGTCAGCATGCAATGTTCATGTCTGCTTTACAGAAAGCCAGTCCTCATCACCAAAATTTCCACCAGAACTGAAAGCAACTGTTTCTGACCACTCAAACTGTGTAAAAAGCATTTTAAAAATACCATAATCTGGTATTTTCCTTCCAGAATATGAAAGGAGACAAGTTTCTCAGCACTTCCTAAATTAAAGACAGTTTATTTTTCAAGGGTTTTCTTTTTTTTTTTTTTAATATAAAATAATGTCACAAGCCTGCTTTTCACACGGGGCTTACTAGAAAGGGATTCTAAAAAGTGTAATTGAAATCTATATTCATGCACATAGAAAATCCAGGAACTGAAGGAAGTGTTGGAGCTGGTGACACGTGTGACTTTTCTGACATGAAATCCTTCACCTGGGAAAAGCTACAGCAGCCCCTGACGTTTCAGATCTTCATAGGTCTTTTTATTCACCACATTCCCACTGGAATCCTCATATTCCTCCTAGAAGGGAAACAACAGTTGAGATACCTGGGTGCAGCCTGACTTGGCTTGTCCTGCAGCATCTGAGTTTTAGTTTGAGACAGAAGTGGAAGAAAAGGCACTGGTGTAACACTGGTGAGCACACTATTCACAACAGCTCCTTTTTCTCCTCATAAAACAAGGGTCAGGTTGATACTCCCAACAGTATTCAGAATACCAGAACTGCCTCCCAGTAACACACAAGAACAGTGTTCACACATCCCTGCAGCACAAGTTCTTGTTCATCTCTGCCTGGAGGGGACTCTCAGGAATTAAGAAAGGGACAGACAGCTCATGGCAGGTACAGGAGGGGTTCCTGTGCACACAGGACAAGGGACATCCCAATGCCCCTGCCAGCTCTCACCTCTGTGTCAGGGCTGCCATCTCTCTGAAGCCTTTTGCTGTTTCAGCTTTGCCCACACTGTAAATACAAGGTAAATAATACAAGGTCATGTGGGGGTCTGACACCATTTCTCTTGAGATGCTGTTTTTTAAACCAGTAAAATATACACAAGGTTTTTCTCCTTTCTTTTAGAACACTGCCACTTCAGCAGCCCAGGACTGTCTCTGGTATCCACAGCTTACTGAGGGCACAAACTGAACAAGGCTTTCAAGTGATCACTCAGGATGAGACAAAGGTCCAGAACCACCACTTCAGAGATAGAGCTCCAAAGGTAGGAGAGCAGCTTGTTTGGGAAACCAAGGCTTTGCCTGTTTGGTTTTTCCAAGGCAAGAATCACTTTACCTCCAGGAGCCACAACCTCTATCTCCTGCCCTGATGGAACATCCTGCTTCTGAGAGCAGGGAGGGATGGCCCAGGGCAGGACTGTCCCACATGCACCACGTTTCATAGAATCCTAGAATTGGCTGGGTTGGAAGGGACCTCAGAGCTCATCAAGTCCAACCCTTGCTCCACTCCCCCCGTGGTTCCCAGCCCATGGCACTGAGTGCCACATCCAGGCTCTTTTGAAATATCTCCAGGGATGGAGAATCCACCCCTTCCCTGGGCAGCCCATTCCAATGGCTGAGCACCCTCTCCAGAAAGAAATTCTAATCTTTTCCAGGCTCTTTTGAAATATCTCCAGGGATGGAGAATCCACCCCTTCCCTGGGCAGCCCATTCCAGTGTCTGATCACCCTCTCAGTAAAGAAATTCTTTCTAATCTTTCTCTAATTCTTTCTTACCCTCTTCTCCAAAACCACCCTCTAGTCACAGGGTGAGATGTTTTTGGCAAGCACTCAGTGTTCTTACACCACACATTCCCTGTTCTGCCACCTCTACTTACATGAGACTGCATCCTCAATCTGTGTGACGTTGGCAAAATGAGCTGTGTTGGGAATGCCAAGGCACCTCATCCCGTGGGCATGGCGCCACTCCTGGGGAGCAGAGGAAGGTCAGGAAATGAGAGGAAACACAACTCCACCTGCAGTGCCAAAGGCTGCAACAACAGCTGGGGCAGGGTGGAACTGAAATCCCAATCTACCAATCTGAAAATCTTCTAACAAAACGTCCTTGCTGGATTTTAGACAGCACCAACCAACCCGACCTCTTCCAACAAGAAATCTACAGAAGAGACCTTGGTGTACCCAACATGATTTGCAGTTCCAGTTGCATGGAACCAGCACCAACCCAGCCCCAAGGTCTGGAAGTGGAAGCAGTGCCACCCAGGGATTTCCCAGGTGTTTGTTACAGGGAATTATCTGAGCAGGGCACGAGGTCACCTACTGCAAAGTGACGCTGGAACGCCTTGGGCCCGCGGTAGGTGTAGTTCCCACAAATCTCACAGTTGTAGTTGATGTTTAAACCATGTAATTTATACAACCAGTAGGGGATGGGCTGCCAAGAGGAGAGAAACAACCATCAGGCCAACTGGTGAGGCAGATTCAAAGAGAAGAGCAGCGTGGAGGCAGGGACATCTCCCACTCCCAGCCCTGAGGGTCTCCCTTACCTTGCCATCCCAACCCAGGGGCAGATTTTTAGGATTATAAATGATTTCATTCTCTTCATCTTCACTCTCACTCTCACTGATCTGCTCTTCCTCCTCCTCCTCTCTCTCCTCCCCTGTCCGTGCCTGCTTACGCTGCACGTTCTCGTGGGTGAGGTGTCTCTGTTCCTGGAGCATGAGGAGAAGAAGGGACTGTACAGACAACATCCCAGCAACAAAAACAGGGCAAGCAGTGTGAAACATTTCCTCAAGGTACAGAGGAAGAGGATGGAAGAAGGAACAAAGAATTTTATTTAGTCCAACTGCTTCAGTTTTTAGTACATTTCCTACTTACACAGAGAGAAACATTTGTGCTGCTGTGGGCACTGCCAAGCTGACAAGCAACTGCCCCAAAGTGAAGCAAGGAGTTAAGGTGAGCACTGAGACATAGAAAGGTCTGCAACAGCCTGACTCAGGCATAAAACAGAAATTATCCACATGGGTGTGGGAGAGGAGAAAGGAAAAAGAAAAAAAAAAGACACTCTAGGCTTCCCCAGGGAACACGCAGCCTCTGTATCTGGGCCTGTCCACAAAAACCTCCCAAGTAATTAGCTAATGAAAACAGAAATGTTATCCATCATATTCTGCTGCCTGACAGAACAAGCTGTCTGCTAACATGCACTTTAAAACATGATGATCCTGGCCATGAAAATAACTTTTCTGGGTAAAGATGTGAATGACCTTCCTGTCACTTCTTAGCAGCTCTGAAATAAAAAGCTCGTAGCACAAAATAAAATCCTTACCCCAAGAACCTCCACATACTCATAAATCTGAGCTTCCAGGAATGCAAGATCTTTATTTCTTTCTGTGTCTCTGGAAATAGATACAGAAACTTTATGAAGTCTGTTCCAGAACTGCAAACATCATCTGTACATTTGATTCATCTCCAGCAAGAGAACAGAAACAAGCTCAAAACAGCAAACCAGCCCCTGGGAGCTGAACTGGACTCAGACCACTCAGCTCCAGCATCTCCTGTCTGGGTCAGGGTTATTTGGGACATCACTACAAGCACTTCTGATGCTCCCAAAAATATTTCTGTTGTGGCTACACAAGAGTGATGTCCACAGAATGCTTCTCACCCACGTGAGCAGCAGCATGAGAGTGACCTTTGGGAACTCACCTTTTGCTTCCTTTTGTCTTTGGGTTCTTAGCAAACAGGGAAGGATCAAGAGCTTCCAGGGATTTGCCTTTAGTGCTGAAAAGTCTCTGAGCACGCTCTTCCAGAGTCCTAGCAGGGAGGAGACAAATCCAAGGCAGTTTGACACTTCCTGAGAACTATTTGAATTCATGCAGCAAAATGCTAAACTCAGCTTTTTAAGAGATCAGCATTTTCTGTTATCTTTGCCTTCATGCCTTAAACCAAACTCTTCTATGTACAAGAACACCTTTCAAACCAGCAGATCACAGCTTCCCTTGACTGCTTCTCAATGGTTTGGTTTTTAAACATCATTAAACTCATTCTTGTACAATAGTGATGACACAACAAGTGTCCCACAAAGGAATTCAGGACAGGAAAACCTCAAAAATTGCATAGGAACAGGAAGAAAATTGCACCTTACCCTCCACATTTCAACCCCAGGGCCAGTAAAGCTGATTTTAATCTGTCCAGTCCCAGGGAGGCCAATTCCTGTTCAATTAAAGTAGGAGATAATAAGAGAAAAGCTATTAAACCAACACAGGATGGATGTGTGTTCATTTCAGGTTATTAAAAAAGAAAAAACAAAAAAAACCAAACCACAAAACAACATCCAACATGCAAGAAAGAAGGTGGCACCACTCCTCACTGCAAAATGAGGAAGGTGGCAAATTAATCAGATCTTCCCAGTTACAAGGATCTTATGGGAAGAAAACCAAAGTTTATTCAGAGAGCACAGAGCCAGAGGCAAAAGTGCAGCAAGAGAAATGATGAAACCAAACAAGGTGAGTAAGCTGCCACCTGCTCAAAATTGAGCCCTGAAAACTTACCTCCCAGGAGGAAAAGGCAGAGAGGTCCAAATGGGCTCCAGCATGAGTGAGTGCACTGCTGGTCTCTTTCTGCCAAGAAAAAAAACACACACAAGGTCTCTGGGACACCCTCCAACACCTCATGCAGTGAAACATTCCAACCTGGAGCCCAGCAGTTCATCTCACAGAGAAAAACTCAGCAAAAGTAACAACTGAAAAGATACTAAAGAAGCAAATGCCAGAAAAGTTCATTTCAGAGCAGGTTGTGTTGGTTTCAGATTCTCAGTGTTAAGTTCCATCTTTGGGACAGAGAAATGGTTCCCAGAAAGCTCCTGACAAGCACAGGATCATTCCTGCACTTTGGCCACAAGAACCCCATGGGGAGCTCCAGGCTGGGCACAGAGTGGCAGAAAGGGACCTGGGAGTCTGGATTGCCAGGAAGCTGAAGAGGAGCCAGCAGTGTGCCCAGGTGGCCAAGAAGGCCAATGGCATCCTGGGCTGGCTCAGGAACAGCGTGGCCAGCAGGTCCAGGGAAGGGATTCTGCCCCTGTGCTCAGCCCTGGGGAGGCCACAGCTTGAGTCCTGTGTCCAGTTCTGGGCCCCTCAGCTCAGGAAGGAGATTGAGGTGCTGGAGCAGGTCCAGAGAAGAGCAAGGAGGCTGGGAAGGGATCCAGCACAAGTCCTGTGAGGAAGGGCTGAGGGAGCTGGGGGTGTTGAGGCTGGAGAAGAGGAGGCTCAGGGGAGACCTCATCACTCTCTCCAACTCCCTGAAAGGAGGTTGGAGCCAGGGGGGGTCAGGCAGATATCAGTAGGATAAGAGGGCACAGACTAAAGAATTTTTTCCTAATATCCAACCTAAACCTCCCCTGGCAGAGCTTAAGCTCTGCCAGGGGAGGTTTAGGTTGGATATTAGGAAAGGATGCTTTGCAGAGAGGGTGCTCAGGCATTGGAATGGGCTGCCCAGGGAAGGGGTGGATTCTCCATCCCTGGAGATATTTCCAAAGAGCCTGGATGTGGCACTCAGTGCCATGGGCTGGGAACCACGGGGGGAGTGGAGCAAGGGTTGGACTTGATGAGCTCTGAGGTCCCTTCCAACCCAGCCAGTTCTAGGATTTTAGGATTCACACAGCCAAGAGGTGCTCACCGGCCAGCCTGGGAATGTTCCATTCTCCCACTTCTTCTCAAACTCTGTCTGAATTTTCCCAAAAAGCTCATTCTGGTCCAGTAATGGTTTCACTCTGTCTGTGTACTCCTGCAGGTACTCCAGAAGCATTTCAAGGTACCTGGCAGAGCAATCACGAGGTAATTAACCTCTAATGCATTTCTCTAACCACATCTTTGGAGAGGAAAGGCCCCCTGGCACTCCCAAGGGAGGTCACCAAGGTTATGAGAGATTTCTACAAATTCCAGACACAGAAGTGAAGGGAAAAGGAAAAGGAAAAAGGGAAAGGCCAAAGTGTGATGCTTCCACAGAGCAGAACATGGCTCTGCACATCCTGGCCAAGCAGTTTCTCAGGGCTCAGACACCCAATTAGTGTGAGTTACAGCAGACTGCTAATTATATTCTCAGGAGCTGGAAATTCCTTCTCACCAGCTGCCAGGAAAGAAGTGGGAAGGCAGAGGCTCACCTCTTGTACTCAGCATTTTTCCTCTCCTTGGGAATATCAAAGAGTTGGTCAAATGTGGATAAGTAGGTGATATAATCCAATTTCTGAGAACAAAAAAGTTTCAGTCAGACTTTACACACACAGCTGAATCCACATCCAGCTTCCAGCCCAGAAGAAAAGCACCAGCAGAGGCCCCAGGCTCTCAGGGGAAAGCCAGAGGCAGAATTCAGAATTCAGAAGCTGCTGAGCTGTGTGTGCAAGAAAGTGACCTTGAGGCAGCTGTTTGGAAACCCAGGGAAACACCAACCCAACAAATAACCATGAACTAAAAGAAAAAAAAACCCAAACCCTGAAGCACTGACACTGCCCAGAGCTGTTCATTCACCTCTGAGGACTTGAGGTTGATGTACTTGAGGTAACAGTCATGAAGATCCAGGTACCTCCCATACCCTTCCTCATCTGTGAACTCCACCAGGTCTGGGAGAAAGATCACAAGGAGATTTTTGGTGAATTTTCTCTTCTTTATCTTTCTCACTTCCTGCATCTACACCTGAGCACTGGAGAGGACAGACTGGGCTGACTGGTGCTGTGGCAGGGTGGTGTTCACTGACAGCAAGTGAGGAGATCCCTCCAGAGGAGCAGCTCAGAGAGTTCAGGTGACACAAGGACAATTTTTCAGAAAACTTTTAGCCAAAGGGAAGTGGGAGCCTCAGATGTGCCAAAGAGATTCAGCAGCTCACTGAGTAACACTTCTCACACTGGGTTTGCACTTAAAATGGCCTAAGAGAAAAAAAAAAACAAACCAACCACAAACTTACTTTGAGCTTCTTCACTGGGGTTGTCTCTGGCCTTCAGCAGCTCCTCAAACTCCACAGACATGGGGACACAGATCTTCAAGGACACACAGAAGTTACAGAAAAACTTATTACTTCACCCAACATCCCAGAGTAACAAAGATAAAACCACACTTGGCTGCAAACAACAGAAACACTAAGAGGGAAGCCAGAGCTTCACTTCATCCCCACTATTCCTGCACAAAGAAAACCACCCTGACTTCAGGTGGCACCAGGAGCCCAGCCCAAAGCCCAGCTCAGCAGCAGAATGTTCCAGAACAAGCTGAGAGCTTGGTTCCAGCTCAGGTCCTCTGCCCTGAACCACCACGTGGCCCCAAACAGCTGCTCTGCTCACACTTAATGCCTGGACATTAAGGCAACTGGACTAGAAAGAAAAGCAGCCCCCAAGCCCCTGTCCCTGGAAGGAGGGAACTCCTCACCTCGTTTGGGTGCTTCCTGTGGAACTCCTTGATCTGTTTCAGTCTGTTGTAGAACTCTGCAAACTCGTTGGGCCCTGAAATGGCACTGAGCTCTTCTTTCCTTAGGCTGGCAGCAGGGAAACAGGAGGTGATGGGTGGGAAGGGGAAAGGGGGGAAAGGAGGGGAAAGGGAAGAGGGGGGGGGAGAGGGGGGGAGGAGGGGGGAGGAGGGGGGGAGGAAAAGGGAAAAGAAAGGGAAAAGAAAGGGAAAAGAAAGGGAAAAGAAAGGGAAAAGAAAGGGAAAAGAAAGGGAAAAGAAAGGGAAAAGAAAGGGAAAAGAAAGGGAAAAGAAAGGGAAAAGAAAGGGAAAAGAAAGGGAAAAGAAAGGGAAAAGAAAGGGAAAAGAAAGGGAAAAGGAGAAAGGACAGGGGAAAAGGGGAAAAGAGGGGGGAAGAGGGGGAGAAGGAAAAGGGAAAAGGAGAAAGGACAAGGGAAAGGGGGAAAAGGGGGAAAAGGGGGAAAAGGGGGAAAAGGGGGAAAAGGGGGAAAAGGGGGAAAAGGGGGAAAAGGGGGAAAAGGGGGAAAAGGGGGAAAAGGGGGAAAAGGGGGAAAAGGGGGAAAAGGGGGAAAAGGGGGAAAAGGAAGGGGGAAAGGGAAGGGGGAAAGGGAAGGGGGAACCCCAGTGCCAGTCCAGCTCCCAGGTACCACAGAGCTCTCTCCCTGCAGCTCGCAGCCTCTCAGCTCCACACAGCTCCCGGGGCCTGCCCGGGCACTCACCCGTCCTTGTCGTCGTACAGGTCTCTCAGGTTGCCGCTCACTTCCATGTACCTCTGAAACACCAAACACAGCCCCGGGGGCCGTTACCGGGGGACTCGACCCGCCCGTTCCCGGGGAAGGAGACGGAGAAGCGGCCCGGCCGGCCCCGCGCTGCTTCGGGCCCTCAGCGCAGCCCTCCCCAGCCCACCGCTCGCCCTCCCCCCGCGGTACCGATCCACTCACGTCCTGCATGGCCCGAGTCCGGTGGTCAGAGTTGATTTGGTCGCGGAGCTGCGGGGAGAGCAGCGGAGTTAACGCGGGGTTAGCGCGGGGTTAGCGCGGACCGGGCCGCAGGCCGCGGCCTCCCTTCCCCCCTTCCCTCCCCTTCCCTCTCCGCCGCCGCCCGAGACGCACCGTGGACTTTTTGGTGAGCATCTCCTTCACCATCACGTCCATCAGCCGCTCCCGCTCCTCATGGTACCGCCGCTGCTGCTCCAGGATCGTCTCCATCCCTCAGCTCCGCGCCGGAAGCCGCGATTCTCCTTTTCCGGTCCCGCCGGCGCTCCCCTCGGGAAGGTTCCGGCCCGGACTCCGTGTCCGCGGGAAACCTCCGGAGGTTCCGACCCGACGGCGGCGGGACCGGACGGGACGGGACGGGACGGGACGGGGGCAGTCGCGGGGTTGGGGCAGCACAGGATCGGTGCCCGCTGCCGGGGACGGGCGGGGGGGGTCCCGCGGTGTCGCCGGCGCATCCCGGGGCAGAGCCGCAGGGAGCGGGCGTTTGGTGGCCCCGATGTCCCCGTTTGGTGGCCCCGATGTCCCCGCTTGGTGGCCCCGATGTCCCCGTTGGTGGCCCCGATGTCCCCGTTAGGTGGCCCCAATGTCCCCGTTAGGTGGCCCTGATGTCCCCGTTAGGTGGCCCCGATGCCCCCGCTTGGTGGCCCTGATGTCCCCGTCTGGTGGCCCTGATGTCCCCGTTTGGTGGCCCCAATGTCCCCGCTTGGTGGCCCCGATGTCCCCGTTAGGTGGCCCCGATGTCCCCGTTTGGTGGCCCCAGTGTCCCCGTTAGGTGGCCCCGATGTCCCCGTTTGGTGGCCCCAGTGTCCCCGTCTGGTGGCCCCCATGCCCCCCCTATGTGCCACCCCCGCAGAGTGACCCCAGTGTTTCCGTGGCCTCGGATGCCGGTGGCTTCATTCCCCGTTGCCAAGGTCAGACGGGTCCTTGCGCCATGTGCCAGAAAAGCAGCAACAAACCCGAAGGTGCCGACAGCCTGACCTGGACAGAATCTGGGCACTGGAGCCCACAGAGGGGGCCGCAAAGCTCCCGCCCCCCCCCTTGTTCCACCCTTTGCACCGGTGCTGTCAATAACAGACCCGAGGTCCTGCCCCGGTTCACCTCGGGACCCCCGCTCCTGGGTGAACGGGATCCAAACCGGTTCGGTGACCCCCGGGGCAGCGCTGTCGCCTCTCCCGCAGCTCCGTCCCGCACCCACACGCTGCCCCGGCTGCAGGACGAACACAGCGAGGGGGAGAGAGAAAACGGGGAGGGGTACTTAGAAAATATCAAAATCAAAATTACGGAGGAGCTGCTGAAGGACACCCCGTGCCGTACGTTCCCTCGGGGAGCAGGAGGCATCCTGCCCGCACCAGGTTGTGCTTTTCACCCTGAGCTGCTCCCCGGGGCTCGCCCGGGGCCGGGGCGGGTGACAGTCCCCGCAGCACCGGGCCGGTGACACCTCCGCAGTGGGGCGGGGGTCAGGGAAAGCCCCCGGTTCCCCCCTGCTCATCTGCGGAGCTCCTGTCCCACGGCCGCATCCTGAACCCCCGGCCGGGGCTGGGGACCCTCCCGAGCCCCCGGGGCGATGCCAGGGGCGGGCAGAGCCTCCTGGCTCCGGCAGCGTCACCCGGCCCTGAATCAGAGCCCTGGAACAGAGCTGAAGGAAAGAAACGTGTCGGATCTGGTCAGTCAGAGCTGTTCGCCCCTGGGACCTGGGAATCGCAGGGTTTGTTGCCTGAGAGGCTTTCACCGACACGACTGCTCTGGAGTGACACCATCCCGGTGGAAGTACCTCCCACAGGAACCGTGGTGCAACCTTCCACTTTCCCTTGGATTTTAATTGCCAGCTTCAGATCCACCCTGAACGCCAAGAGATGGTGCAAGTGCTTTGCCCACACTTAACAAAGCTGTAATTAAATTCTAACTCACAAATAAATGATTCGTCTTTTTCACCCATGCATGATAAATGACTTTAAGCCAAATGCAGCAATAAAAAAGATGGGTTCGTTGTGGCAGATAAACATGATACTGCTCTGGGAACAGCCAATTCACTGAGTGATAATGAGGGTAAGAATATTGTCTGTAATTATTCTCTTGCATTACAGGCAGCCCCAAAGCACGTCATTTCTTCCTCAGGAATGCCTGTCTAAAAATAAAAAAACAGAGATAAGATTCTGAACTTCACGTTCTTCCATTTCCCTTTGCATGAAACTTCATCCCTGGAAAGAAAAGGGTTAGAAATCGAGTCATGTCCCACCCAGCACACATGGCCTCTTTATTTTTGGCTTCTGCCATCAGGAGGATCGAGGTGGGACAAGCCCATCCCCTGCATCACCTCCCTCAAGGTGAAGAGGAGGGAGAAGGAGAAGAGGTGGGAGTCGGTGGCTCTTTGGTGCTGTCTGGTCCAAGGCCCCTGTGCAGCAGGGACAGCTCTGGGCCCGGGGGGAGAAAAAGTGGGGTGATGGGAGCAAACTGAGCTACCTCTCCTTGCCCACCTCCCCACCTCCTTCCCTGGGCGCTGCCCTGGCAGGGTGGGGACAAAGGGACGAGAAGAAAGATTTGGGAAAGCATTCAGGGGATTCCTGCAGGGTTCAGCCTGCCTATAACCACATCCCTCCTCCTAACACCAGGGACAAAGCAGAGCTCCCCCCCCCCCTCCTCCTACACCGGCTCAGCCCGTCCCGCTCCCCAGTCCTGCAGCTCCCGCCGGTTCCGGGCACGGTTGCTGCGGTTCTACCGAGGCTCCGGTACCTCCCTGGGCTCCCAGGAGTTTCCCGGCTCCCACCTGGAAGCAGACCCGGCCCTGCTCGCCTGTGCTTAACAATATTTTCCTGACTGTTTCAGAGCTCCGGGAGTCCCGGGGGATGTTTGTGCATGACATCAGCCTCCCGTAAATCAGGCGCTGGGCCCTGCATAGCCGTGACCCATTCATGACAGGGATAAAATCCAGATGTTCAGCACTACGTGCAGCTGGGTCATTTCCTTTTTTGGCTAAAAACGTGAGGCTCTTGAGGCCAGCTGAAAGAAGAGCCCGGGGGCCCTTTTGTACAGAAACCTTTTGTGGTTAATCCCTGGCGCTGCAGAAAGAAAGGGGGTGCGGGGCTGGGGGACGGGCTCAGCTGGGACCCTCTGGACTTAGAGCCGCTCCTCACCCTTTGAGGCCGAGCAGCAGCAAATCCGAAGCCTTGTGCGAGGTCACAGGGCAGCGAAGATTTGATTTTCAGAACCCCGATAGCTGCCAGAACCTCCGAGCAGTCGGTCAGAGGGTGACGGTGCGGGCAGTGCCCGGGGGGCTGTGCCCCTCCTGCCAGAGCCACCCCCGGGCAGGGGGCAGGGGAGCCCGCAGGAAGCCGTGGCAGCTGTTCGTAAACGTAAAGGAATCTGTGGAAAAGTTTCAGACGTTTGGGGAATAAACGGCTCCCGGGTGGATAAAAAGTGAGCAAGGAGCGTGCACCGCTCCGGGAAAGCCGCCAGAGGAGACCCCCGCGACCCCGACTGCTGCGGACCTGGGGAGCCCCTACCAGGGGGGGCAGAGGAGTGTTTGGAGAACGGGACACGGTTCGGTACCGCCGCCATCCAGCACCGGTTCCGCAGCAACCCATCTGCGGTGGATCCGGAGCATCGCGCCCTGAGGCACCGCCCGGGTCCTGCTGGGGCCCGTCCCGCGGAACAGCCTGTCCGGACAGACAGACAGCAGGCAGGGACTGACGGGCAGCCCAGGCACCAGGAAACTCCAAAATGGGAGCAGGGAATTGCTCTGCCTCTGCCCAGCCCCACCGGAGGGACACGGCCCATGCGGGGGTGGGGAGGCAGGACCTGTCCCCAGGATGGGGTAGGGGGGCCAGGGCCGAGCAGGGAGTCCAACACCAGCTCAGACAGTGCCCTGCCCTGTGCCTGTTGTTCCAGAAAAAGATGAGAGCAAGTGTCACCAGAATGGTTTATTCTATAAAGCCATAGGAAATACAGAGGGGGCTGAGGTTTTAGGACACTTCCTTCTAGAGACTGCTCCAAGCTTCTCAGAATAGCAAACACACAAACTCTGATTTGCCTGCATCAAAGCTTTCCAAACGAGGGTTCAACAGGGATCTGCATACAGAGTCAGTAACACTTCAACATGCATAATAACATTTTCTGTTCCTAGGTGAAGCCTGGGGGGTGGCTCTGCCCTTCATCCTGCTCTTGGTTACAACATGACAGATATTAATGACAAGAGTACACAAGGAAAAAACAAAACGAAACAAAACCACAAAAGATGCTTTCAGAAAAGCACGTGACTGTCTAAGCAGGAAAGCAGGGTCAGCATAAATGCCCCAGCAAGACAGAAGCAAAAGGGATGCAGAGACAAGGCAGGCATTCCCACCCCACTGCTGGGGGGGACCAGGGCCAGCTCAGCCTTCAGGAAAGGGGCATCCCCATCCCATGGCTCCCCCTGAGAGCTGGACTGAAGCTGTCAATGCCTCCAGAACACCCTTCTCCAGGGCTCAGCCATATCTCAGTACCAGTAGGGCTGTACCCGCCAGCTCCAGCTTGGACACCACAGGGGCAGCCGTGGGACATCGTGGCAGAGATGGAGGGAAGTGGTGAGGACAGAACACCCTGTACCTGGGAGTGATTTGAGCTCCTCATCCACATCTAAGTGAGCACCTCCATGGAGCAAAAGGTCTGGCCCACAAACGGTGAGGTGGCTGCAGAAATCCAGAGGTGGATCCCATCTGGGAGGACACATGCTCCAGCCTGCTGTTCCCAAATGGGGCAGAGAGCCCTTCATGCCCAGCTGCATGCACAGACATGGCTGTGCCACAAAGCCAGCATGGCTGAACCACACGGACCAGGAGCTGCTGCCTCATGTCACACAGAGCAAGAGAAGCACATGGGGAAGTCAGAAAAAGTCAGCACTGTGCCAGGAAGCAGATAGAAGCTGCCAGCATGCAGATCCAGCAGCCCAACACTGAAGCTGCTGCTGCTGCCTTTTGCTCAGCTGGGGCCTTGGGCTCAGCTCGTGCCTGGCCAGACAGGAAGCAAAAAGAAAGAGTAAATAATAGGGGGGTAAGGGGGGGGGTGTCTTGAAGCTCCTTTTTCAACTTTATTTAGCTTTGACTCTGCCCAGAGCCACAGCACAGCGTACTCTAGCCTTCAGGGAGGGGCACAGGAACCCCCTGAACACACCATGGTTTGGGGGCAGCCCCCATCTCCTGTGCCTTGTGCTCTGCCCCTGAAATGCTCTCGGGGTGTCTGGCACAAAGCCCCTGAAGGATAGAGGGAGCCCCTGCCTCATGGCATCCTCGGGGGGCTCATAGGTCACCGGTGCAGTCACGGCACAGGATCTCATCGTTGTCAGGGATGAAACCTTTCCCAACCAGGGAGGTGTTGCAGCGGGCACAGTTAAAGCAATTATGGTGCCAGTGACGGTCCTCAAAGGAGACATATTTGCCACCACCAAAGCCTGTTGGGAGGAGGGACAGATTGCAGCATTAGAACCCCCCGGGAAACCTGAAATGAGCTTCCCACCCAGAGCCTCGGCCCCTTCATCTCTGAATCTGCTCTCCATTTGGGGCCCTGGGGCACCCAAACACCTCCCAGCATCAAATACATCTGAACCACCAATCTCCCCTCTCTGGGGGGAAAGAGGAGCAAAATGATTTCACAATAGGTTTTTGAGGTCCTTGAGGTCCAGAACTGCCACTTCCTTCCCAGAGAGGAGCAGGGAATGAAGCTGCATCACCACAGGGAATGAGGGGGCTGTTGGATGCTCCTGGTAGCACTGCCAGGACAGTGCTAATTAAATCCTGAGCTATCCTGACACCAGTCCAGGCCCAGGCTCCTGGAGAGGCTCTGTGGGCAGTTTCCTTTCTCTGGTGGCAGTGGTTGGGCCTGTGGACTGTGACCTGTGTCCCCACGACTCTGGCAAACTGATAAGGACCAGACGGGAAGTGGGGTGCCCAGGAGCTGCCCCATCCTCAGCCAGAGTCATCCTCTGAGTCACCAGCTGATTCATGGCTTCACTGCCTTCCTAGCAGCAAGAAACCCAGTTGCAAAAGAAAAGGTCAAGAGCGGGGGAGGACAGGAATGAGGCCAGAGCCCTGCAGGGGGTTCTGCAGAAGAGGACCCCCTGCTTCCCCTGTCTCAGGCAGGTATAACAGGTTCAGACTCCCCTGCTCCTGGTATGGCTGGAAGTCTCTGGCTCTCCCTGCCTGTGAGCAATCCTCCCACAGGACACAGTAATCAGCCTCAAACAAGGCAAACTAGAGACAAGGCGATCCCCCTGCCACCCCATAACCAGGGCTGCTGCCCTGCTCACCTGTGATGGGCTTTGTGCAGGCACTGCACTTCTTGGCATAGAGGTTCCCAAAGCACTTGATGCAGTAGGGGTTGTCATCCTGGGAGGTGAACTGCTGGCCAGCCAGGGGGGTCTTGCAGCCCGTGCAGACAAAACACTCCTTGTGCCACGGCTCGTCCCGGTAAGTCACCCCTCCCTTGGTCAGGGTCTGGGGACAGAGAGCAGGTTGGTGACAGGGACATGGGCACACAGGCTGCAGCACTCAACCTGCCTGATGCTGCCATCCCAGCCTTTCTCTGGGGAACGTGTCCCTGGAGCCAAGAATCTGGGGGTTTGGGGCTGCCAGCTGTACCTTTTTGCAATGAGTGCAGCGAGGAGCAAACTTGCTCTCGTAACAGGGCACACAGTAATAATCCTTCTGGTCTGGGATGAAGGATCGTGACCCGATGGGCTGCTGGCAGCTGCTGCAGATGAAGCAATGCTCATGCCAGGTCTGCCCGTTGTACTCCAGCTTACGGGACCCTGCAGAGAGAGGCATTCACAGTGACAGGGGGACACGGGGGACCGTGCAGGACAAACTGCAGTCCTGCACACCTGGCTCTCTGCTTCCCCTCCCCGAGGGCTGCAGCAAGAGAGGCTCCGGGCAAGGGGAGGGCTGCAGGAACATGCCCCCAGCTCCAGCACACAGGCCTGTTGTAACCTACATCTGGAGATGGTGCCAGAATGGCCAAGCACAGACACTCCCATGCCTCGGGCCATCTCCAGAGACGCTCACACGCCTTCAGTCATTCCTTCCCTTGTCATCAGCACACACCAGAAAATACCCAGGAAACCCTTTGTCATCGATTCCCCAGGAAAAACGTGGCCAGCCAGCCAGCCAGCCCTGCTGTGGTGCTCACAGCTCAGGATCCCACTGCCTTCCCAGACACACCAAGTCCCCATCCCACTCCACGCAACCCACGCGCGGCCCGGGCGACGGCTCCTGCGGCACCCCTGGGACCAGGACCAAGCCTCAGGGCTCGGAGTCTCCCTCTTCCCTACCTGGCATGACTGTCTTCTCGCAGGCAATGCACTTGGAGGAGAACTCACTGCAGTAGCAGTCGTTGCAGAGCAGCTCCTTGCCCTGGCAGGTGAAGGGCTCGTCAGCCAGCGAGCGGTCGCAGCGGAAGCAGCGGAAGCAATGCTCGTGGTAATGCCGATCCTCGTAGTACAGCTCCTGGGGGAAGGGGACACAACCCCGGGTGAGGAGGGGGCCCAGGGCACCACCCTGCCCTCCGTGGGTCGGTACTCACTCTGCAGTCGTGGCCGATCAGCTCCTTGCACTCCTCACAGGTGTTGGCAAAGTGGGCGTCGTAGCAGGGGATGCAGTAGGGGCCGTTGTCCATCTGGATGTACTTGCGCCCGTACAGGGACTCCTTGCAGTTGTCACAATCAAAGCACTCGGTCATGGTGCCAGTCTGAGGGGATGCTTCACCTGCTAAAAGATCACGGGAGATGCTGGGTTGGTGTCTGAGGTGTTCCTGAACAGCCCTGACACCTCCCGAGGACAAGGACCTCCAGTCGAGGACAAGGACCTCCAGTCCCTGCCCAGACCAAGAAGCCCTGGTAAGCAGGCAGCTGAATTTCTCACTGCCCACCTCCCTGCTGGGAAGCAAACTGTAAATTATGACCAAAAGAGAGACTTTTTTTTGCAAGAAAAAAGCTCAGCACCGTGCACATCCAGTGTCACATCAGAGTCAGCCACCTTCAGGCAGTCCCCCGAGACCCACGCTCAGCCCCCCCTGAGGTGAAATCCCTCCTGACATCCTGGGAGCTGATGCTCTGACCCATGCTCAGCCCCCCCCATGGTGAAATCCCTCCTGACATCCTGGGAGCTGATGCTCTGCCTGCTGGGGTTGTGCACATCTCAAATTCTGGAGCTTCTCCAGAACTTTAAAGCAGCTGCTCCACGAGGAAGCAGAAATCAGGCACCCCACGCTGTGCCTGGCTATGAAGCCACATCCCAGCAAACCATTTTGCACATGTTGCTCCAACTACAAACCACTGTCAGGGAGAAAGTGTTGGGGATGGTGGGTGTGGGTGTTTTACAAGCAATAGAGGAATTAGGGATTTGCACACAGGAGATCAGGCATCTCTCATTGCCCTTGGTCTCCCTCTCAGACAAGAGATTTGTGAAACAATTTTGCTTCTTTTTTTGGAGCATTAACTCCAGAACAAAAGTACCTTCCTTCTGTTTGGTTTAACCTCGTTATTCCTAAATATGGAGTTTTCCACTTGCAAAATCACACCCCTCTCTAACACAGGTTGCTGTCAAGTGTAGACAAGCCCATGGAATTACATTTGAGCAGAGCACTGCACACTGCAGTTTTCCTCAGGAACCCACCCAGTTCAGGAAGAGTGATGATGGCTCAATCAGCAGTGAGCACTCAGCAGGGCAGGGAGCATCCCTGCCTCCCTCCTCTGGGGCTCCTCTGTCCCCAGGCAGGAGCCCATCCAGACATCTCAGACCCAAGGCAGGAACTCCTCAGGGCTATTCTTGGTCCAGGCACACAGCTCCCAGCTGTTGTCGAGCCTGCTAAGTGGTGATAGCACTGCTGCTGAATAAATCTAATGTTCCCACATGGCTACGTGACCAACAGGGGGAACAACATCACTTTTCACACCCTGTCACTGACCAGCTGCTGCCCCGAGACCTTGGCAGAGGGTGGCTGAGGATCCGTGTCCTGGCTCCACGGGCTCATGGACCAAGCTGTCCCCAGACTCATTCCCTTGGGATGCTCCCAGCCTTTGCACCCCCCTGACCGCTTCTCATCCACTTCCTGAAGCCACACAGGACCTTTCTGTCTGGCAAAGAATGAAAATCAAATGAATAACCAATCTCCTCCCCTTCAGCCCTGCTGAAGGGAACTTTCCAAGGTGTGTCTAATGAAACTCCTGCTCTGGGAGCTTCAGTTCCACCCAAGCTGGGAGCTGACACCTTTGCTCCATGGGCTGAGCTGTATCTCTCTGGTCCTGCAGCAGAGGGGCAGAGGACACCAGAAAATGCAAAGGAATTAAAACCTCCTTGAACAGAGAAGCCTTGGGCTTCACCCGGGACACAGACTCAGCCTCCCCAGCACCACTGCACCCAACCCTGACCCTGGCCCTCCACGACCCTCGGTTCCCAACCTCAAAACAAGGCTCCTGGCAGTACCAGTCCTCCTGCCCTCCATCTTCAAGGACCAATGGCTCTCCCAAGCCCACCAGAATCCCAGTGCTGGACAAAGCCCTTGGCCAGCTGCTCACCGTCTGCTCCGGGGGGTGCCCAGGGTGCTGCTTCCATACTGGGTGCATGGCACAGTGGAAGAGGAAGTGAAAACCCATTAACCCTCTGGAAACTACACACCCAGGAAGGCAGCAGGACAGTGTGCCACCCCTGTCCCTACTTTGAGGAGTTTCTCACTGGTTTGTGTCCTGCACCTGGGGACACGGTGAGCAGCGCTCCCCAGACAGAGGCACCGACTGCCAACAGGGCTGCAGCTCTGTGCTGCCTTTTTCACAGCAAAAAACAGGCCCAGGAAGTTTGCTCAGGGTTATTTGTATTAGATAAGCTGTTTGCTCTCTTTGTTCTGGTCTCAGAACGCAGCCCTGGGCAGGGGAATCAAAGGAACACCAAAGCAAACTCTGCATCTTCAACCCTGAGGACTCGGTGCTGCCGGAGCCTGAGCTCATGGAGAAGAGGAAGGTGGGGCAAAAGAAAAAGAAATAACACAAAAGCCCACAATTCTTCTTGTGATTGTAATGAGGAACCTGGAAATTGTCGCCACTCTTGAAGAAAAAAGGCGGAGCTTTAAAATATGTTAAAAAAAAACTTTAATTGAGGCTTAAATTTGGAGCACACCACCCAGGCAGTCACCATGCATCCTAATTAGCATGTGCTCACTTTGGAGCCTGCAAACAGCAGCTAGTAATGCCTTCAAATAATATCCAAGGTGTTGGCCTGAAATGATGGGATTCCAGCTCCAAAAAGAGGTTTTTTTGCCTATTAGCTGGCAGCTGCAGCCCCTGTGGGACTTTATGTGGGGATGGTGGAGCTGGATGTGGGATATTCTCTCAGCTGTCTTGCTGGCTGTCTGAGGGCAAAAATAAACAACAGATATAAGCCTGCCAGCTGCCTACCCTTTCCCTTTGACAGATATAGTTGTGGTCATGGAGGAAAGGAAGTCCAGTTCTTCTCCAGTGCCCAGGAGCAAACAGCTTTGGAAACAAGAGCTCCTCTCACAAACAACTTTTAAAGTCCTCCTGGATGCAAATCTGATCAGTCTGGAACAGAGCTCAGAATAGATTCACGTTAGGGAAAGGTCAGCAATTTGTCAAGGACACACTGCAGAGTTCACTTTCTAATTAGAGAGTAACAGGCACCCTGCACCACCCTGGTGTCATTGTCTGCAGCAGCACAGCAGATGGCTGAGTAACAGCCCCAGGAGATTAGGACATTATTCTAATAATGTAATAAATACATTATTGCATTAATTTGTGTCCATAAACTGGGCACCTATTATGCAGAGGAGGCCAGGGCCAGGCTTTCCCCACTGCCCACGATGACTGCAAAGTTTATCCAGCTTTTTGAGCTGATCCCTGCTGCCACCATCTCCTTCAGCCAGAGGCTTCACATACATGGTAAAGCTACAACCCTGTGTAACTTCACACCAGTTTGCTGCTCGTCCTCAGGTCACAACCAGCTGCTCCACAAAGTGGTCTCAGAGTAACCCATAAGGCTATTCCTAGGGAAACACTTAATCCTTCCAGGACACTGGAACCAACCTGCCTCTGGCTGTCAGACCCCTGCCTATTCTGGTCCCAGCACAGCCCAAGCTGCAGCTCCAGCTGAAGGGACACAGGGAGGAGGAAGCAGCAACCTCCCTGGGACAGGAGAGTCTTCCCCATGTAAGGATGAAACTGTCCCAGGACAGAGCCTTGGAAGACAGTCCTCAACATGCTCCAAGGTCAGGAGAGGAGAAGGCTTTTTCTTCCTTTTGCCTTTCCAGATCCATGATGGGGCCTGGAATCTGCATGAAATTGTTTCTCCCTGCTGCCGACCCTAAAAGGGAAACCTCCTGCTTGCTCTGAGGAGCAGCTCCAGCCCTTCCACGAGGCTGGCTTTGCAATCCATGTTTCCTGGAATTTGCAAATTCCAGACCTTTGCAATTCCATGCAGGTCTGCTGCAGGGTCCTGGCACAGCCCAGCTGGGGATGGCTCCTGGGGCAGGGGGCTCCTCTGCCTCTCTCTGTGCTGCTCCCAACCCCACAACCCCTGGCAGAGCTTGAGCTGCATCCCCCTGGTGCTGGGCAGGAGGCTGGGGGTGTCTGATCAGGTTTCTCAGGGCAGCACCACTGGATCAATCCTCCTGATCCCAGCACCACTGAGACGTTTCCTGCCCTCGGATCTCCCAGCCTCAGCCTCCCCACCACCTGCTTGGAAATCCTAAGTGTGAAGGGATGAAATCCTAGGGTAGACCCAGATTGCTGCACAATTTTAACTGTCTTAGAATGGCAAGTAATGTTCAGAAGGGGTTTCTGAGGTACCCTCCATCCAGAGAGGAGAACCAGGCAGCATGCACTGCTGAGAGCTCTGCGTGGAGATCAAGGTAAGAGCTACAAGCAGAGCTGTCCCACAAATGTCTGACCTCAGCCTGAAAGCAAGAAAACCTCACCCCATGCCTGCTGGCACACGCTCACACTTTCCTGGGACACCAACAACACTGATTACAGGAACAGAACTGACCACTGCTGCCTGTCCTGAGTCCTACCAGAACAGATCTACTCCAAAGATTTGGAAAGCAGCAGTGATTTTTTACAGTTTAATTTAAATTTTTTAATTGCCATCGCCAGGGTCGTAAGGAACTCCAAAACTCTGCTCTGGTTCCAGAATACCAATAAGTTCACAGACCTTGTTCCTCTAGCACAAAATTCCTTCTCCTAAGATAAGGAAAAGTAAACCAGAACTTTTCCTGTGTGAAGGAAAAACCTGCTGCTACTGTCAAGCTCTGACAAGGCAAGGGCACAAAGCTCTCAGCCAGTATTTGTGCACACTGGGACAGAAAAATCTCTTTTTTAATGAGGCAGCAGTCGCAGGGGAATCCAATTTCCCGTGGAAAACCAGGCAGGTGAGCCCACTGAGATTTAATTGTGGTTCCTTGGGGCTGAGACCTTGATGGTTGCAGAGGGAGAGCCTGGTCCAGGTTCCCACTGCAGGAACCTTCCCCTGCCATGTGCATGGCTGCCTGCACCCTGCACCCTGCAACCCCACACCCTGCAACCCTGCATCCTGCAACCCACAACCCTGCACCCTGCAACCCTGCACCCTGCAACCCCCAGCCTGCAACCCTGCAACCTCGCACCCTGCGACTCTGCACCTGCAACCCACAACCCTGCACCATGCAACTCTGCAACCCTGAACCCTGCAACTCTGCACCCCGCAACTCTGCAACCCTGCACCCTACAACCCTGAACCCTGCACCCTGCAACTCTGCAACCCAGCAACTCTGCACCCTGCAACCCTGCAACCCACAACCCTGCACCCCGCAACTCTGCAACCCTGCACCCTACAACCCTACACCCTACAACCCTGAACCCTGCACCCTGCAACTCTGCACCCTACAACCCTGCACCCTACAACCCTGCACCCTACAACCCTGCATCCTGCAACCCTGCACCCTGCAACCCTGCACCCTGCAGCTGCAGCTCCTCCCAGGCTGCAGGACAGCAGCTGCAGACATGGCCTATTTTCCATAATAGGAAAAAAGATGTTGGAGCCAAGTTTGAGGGAGTGTGACTGGTGACAGGGGCTTTGGTGTGACCAGAGCAATGGGGATTCACCATCCAGGGAAGTGGCCACTTAAAAAAGAGCCAAGAGCAGGGATGCAGCAGCTCTCTGCACTCCTGCTCCCTTCTCCTCTCCAGCACACCAGATCAGCCCATTTCAGACAGGTTGTGCTCCCAGCCAGCTCCAGGAACAGAGGCATCCAAGGCATCAGAGAGGGTGCTGAAAGTCAGTGCCATGATCTTCAGGCTGTCCTGGGCTGCAACAGCCCCTGGGCACCCCAGCATCAGCTCCCACTCAATCCCCAAGGTGGGAACACACCCAATTCCCATCTGCTTGTGGTGGCTGAGCCTCAAGAGCCCTGCCAAAACCACCACGAGCCAGTGGGTGCTTGGCAAGTCCATCAGGAGAGTCTACCACAGCCCCTGGTTTTCCTCATTTGCCCTCAAAAATCAAGTGGGAAGGGGCACCCATACCCTAAACTCAAAATTCAGCTGCATACAGATGTCCAAACCCTTCCAAATGCAGACCCAGCACAAATTTTATAATTCCCTGGTTACTACAGGAAGAAAAAGGGAGCCCCAGAGATACAGCAGCATCTCGGGAGGGTTATAATCAAGCAATGAAAGTTTAATTTTGGACTGATTTCTGCCCATGTAACCCTGCAAGCTGGCCCCGTGCCATACAAACACCTAATTGCTCATCCAACTGCACAAACCCAGGACTCCAGCAATCAGGTTTCAGAATCTCTTTGTCCCATAAAATGAAGGTTACATCCAGTGAAGTAGAATTCAAACATGAAGGCATGGCAGGAAATGACTAAGTGCACACTAAGGCAAATTTACCTTCATCTCAGATCTGCTCAGCACATGAGATCTTGCAATTCAAACAGACATCACAGCCTAAACACAGGAAAAATATTCAGACTGCTCTGGTTGCCAGTTCCTGGGGTCTGCCCATCTCCATACAGATAGCACTGCAAAAAAATCAGGGAATGTTGCTCTATTTCCCTGGCTTTCCCTTACAATTCTAGCTCTATGCTGCAGCTTTCCTTTTTCTTTCCCTGGTTTTGAAATTGAGGATGAAGCTGTTCTCATTTCCCAGCTGACACAGGATTTTGCAGTCCCTGAATAACAGGTTGTTAATAAAGGTGATGAAAAAAGGTAATTAATAAAGGTGAATAAAACAAGATTATCCCTCTGTTTTGCACATAAAGGCTGCTCCAGGTTTGCCTCTGAATGAGCACACAGAGGAGCAGCAGCTGGGGATGGATGCACACAGCTCATGTTTTCTGCTCAAATGCTGAAAACCAAACCTGTGCTGAGCTCAGTCCAACCAGAACCAACTTCTCCAGAATTCCTCTCAGCTCTTTTGCTGATTCAGCCTCTGCTCAACTTAATTTTTTTTTTTTTTTTAATAAACAAAGGAACTTTGACTTCCAGTAGCAGGAAAAGCCATATAAACCAGAGATGTTTTATTTAACGCATGCTTGTTACTTAAGGGGCAAATAGAATTTTTTCACCAAATTTGGTCAAAACATTCCCTTTTTCGATGGGATCCTTTGTCTCCCAAACATGAGCATCTCTGGCTGGTTTAGTGCACACAAGCACATTCACTGATGGAGAAAGGTAACCTGCAGTGTAACCCCAGTGTAACCCCTGTGTAGCCCCTGTGTAACCCCAGTGTAACCCCTGTGTAACCCCAGTGTAACCCCAGTGTAACCCCAGTGTAACCCCTGTGTAACCCCAGTGTAACCTGCAGCGTAACCCCAGTATAACCCCAGTGTAATCCCTGTGTAGCCCCTGTGTAACCCCAATGTAACCTGCAGTGGAACCCCAGTGTAATCCCAGTATAACCCCTGTGTAAACTGTAGTGTAACCTGCAGTGTAACCCCAGTATAACCCTAGTATAACCCCAGTATAACCCCAGTATAACCCCAGTGTAACCCTAGTGTAACCCCAGTATAACCCCAGTGTAATTTGCAGTGTAACCCCAGTATAACCCCACTGTAAACTGTAGTGTAACCCCAGTATAACCCCTGTGTAACCTGCAGTGTAACCCCAGTGTAACCCCAGTGTAACCTCCAGTGTAACCCCAGTGTAACCTGCAGTGTAACCTCAGTGTAACCCCAGTATAACCCTAGTATAACCCTAGTGTAACCCCAGTGTAACCCCAGTATAACCGCAGTGTAACCCCAGTGTAACCCCAGTGTAACCCCAGTGTAACCCCAGTGTAAGCTGTAGTGTAACCCCAGTATAACCCCAGTATAACCCCAGTGTAACCCCAGTGTAACCTGCAGTGTAACCTCAGTGTAACCCCAGTGTAACCCCAGTGTAACCTGCAGTGTAACCCCAGTAGTTTTGTGCCTCTCAGGGTAAAATCAGTGGGGTGAGGAGCAGCCCAGGCTGGTGGCAGAGGACACACTCAGCCACACAGCTCTTCCAGCAGCCTCTCCACCCCTGTCCCAACCCAGCAGTGGGTCTGTCCCCCCCGTGATGGTGTTTGCAGGAGACACAGGGACAATTCCCCATCTCAAGAACTTTTCCCAGCTGCTGGTGTCCCTTGCAAGCAAAGGCAATTGCAGCCCTGGAGCTCGCAGCATGTGAGCAGCTTCTAAATCTGGGGAAGGACTGAACCCTGGCAAAGCCAATTTGTCTCAGGTTACCATCCCGAGGACTGTTTTTGCCTGTGATCCGAAACAAAACTGAGATCCCTTGTTGCCTGGGAGATGCTGTGTGTGCTGAAAAAAGGAACTGCAAGAAATAACAGGCTGGGGACTGCTGTGAGGAGATGATAACCTCTTCTTGCAGCCTCACCACTGGAAAAGTCAGAGCAGTTTCCTCCTTCTGTGGCTGAAAGTTTCCCCACTGGGTGATCTGGCCATAAGGTGCCATTTACTGGTACTACACAGAGTGGTTCTCTCCAAGTCAGTCTCCTTGTCAAAGCATTTCTCACTGGCCCCTTAAAAATGACTCTTAAACACAGCACATTTTAAATAACATCCATCTGCTGTAACTGTCCTGTTTCACAGCAAATCTCTAAGAAATAACTCAAATTTGCAAGATGCTTTCCAGTGCCTCCTGTGCTGCCACCCTGGTGATGGGGAATCCTTGGAGTGACAGGGAAAACCACTGGCACATCCAAAGGACTAAGTGGAAACTGCTATTTCAAGTGGCACAAATACTCACAAATTTTTGTGGATGCCTTTTTTTCTGGGAGATGCACATGGGGGTTGCAGCCCCTGTGCACTAATGCTGCAGGGTGCTGACTGCCCCTGGAAACTGAGGAAGAGTGGAAAACTGCTCCTTGGCAGAAAAACCCCCAAATCCATGTGATCAGAAAATAAATAACAATATTAGAGAGCCCCTGATCTGAGTCTGGGGCTCATTTACAAACCACAAGGAACAGATTTGTCACCAATGAAAAAGGAGACAAAAGGTTAAAATTTTTACTACAGGAGGCTCCTCTCAAGACAACTTCCAGGTAAAGGAAGTTCCTTGCCCCATTTATTTGGGATTCCACACCCATTCACCACAGCTGCCTGTTCTCTGACCAGGCTGGAAGATCTTTAAAACCTGTTGCAGCTCAATAATAATTTTGAGGACCACGAGCTCCACTACAACCAAACACCAGCAACACCCCACTGGCTTCCCCTCTGCTCTCCTGACCAACCAGACCAAAAATTCTCTATTTACAGACTATTTGGCCTAACTTGGTAAAACAACTCTGTTACCTTGCATTGCTGGAGGTGATGGAGCACAGTCAAATCCCAGATCCTCAAGGGAAGGAGCCTGGAAAGGGGAGGCAGGGGATGACTTTTGCCCAGGCAGAGGCAGAGCAGGTGCCACCAGCAAGAAAGTCTCACTAATAAATCATCACTTCAGTAGCACAACACTCAAGTGCTTGCCCAGAAACAAAAGCAGTCACATCATAAGCCAGAGGGTGACATCAGCACAGGGATTGCATTTCCTACAGGGGTTTAAATGTCATTACTTGGAACTGGAAATCGGGCGCTTACCATTCAAGTCACTTCAAGTTTTTCTTAAGAGACCTAAGAATTCCAATCCCAATTTTGTGGGGGTGTGTTTAAATTCCAAACCCTGCTTCTCAATGCCACAATGACAGAAAAAAAAAAAAAAAAAAAAAAAAAAAAAAGACAGGGAACAAGGAAGCTCCTAAGAGAAAGTGAAAAAAAGCTCCTGAACCCCATTCTTACCAAGTCAGGTGCTAGTGAGGGGGGCAGCCAAAATTATTTATTCTTATTTATTTTATTTATTTATTCTTCTTACTTATTTCTCCTTGAAAGGGTTGGTGCTATTCAAACAGCATGATCAACATGAGGCCTGCTGATTAAAAAATCTCTGGATCGACCTCTCCCACTCTTATTCAATGTTCTGCTCTGCATCTTCTAAAGCCCCAGCTCAGAGGCACCAAGGATCTGGAAGCCCTCACTTCACCATTCCTTGGTGCAGTCACGGTTTCAGTCTGTGCACAGGGTCCAAAACCTTCACCAACCTCAAGTGCACTTTTGATTTTTCCACCCAGCTTTTCAGGCTCTCCAAAAGCAACACATCCAGGATGTCTGCACAAGGTTTCATCTCCCTGTCAGTTACATGATCTTTGCACAGGGTTGAGAACAAGGAGAAATAAAATTTCTCCTGACTGAGTTACATGCAACACACTGAGTACTTTTTGCTTTTCATGACTCTTCAGAGAGTGCCACTACAGCTCTGCATGCCCCAGAACCTTGAGTTAGACATCACAGCAGTTTTCTTGATACAGAGAGGTCACTGAGTCAAAGTTTGCCACTGAAAAGCCTCGAAATTTAAGCACTGACTTTTCTATTTGAAGATTTCCGTGTGCCGAGAAAAGAGCCAGGTGAGAAGAACCAATCCTCATTTAAGACACAAACTAAAGATTTGTTTCTTTACTCAGAAATTAGTCTGGCTCCCTGCTGCAAACAGCACAATATAGATGATGATCCAGTGCCAGACCAGGAATGGAAGAGCACTCAGTTTCCACAGATCTGCCATCCCATGGGACTGCTGCTTCCTTGACTCCCTAACAGCTGCCACCACCAAAAACATTATTTACTCTTATAATACCTGCAGGCCAGGGAGTTATTTTATCTCCCTCCTAGGATTTGCACCTCGGAAGGTTTTGGCACAGAGCAAATCTGGGGGAACTAAAAATGGATCCCAGCTCCAAGCCCCTGCCCATCTTTCTGCTCCTGAGATGCTGCACATATCCCCCTGGCAGCATGGAAACTCTGACACCCACTCATGGAACAGACCCACACCCAAGCAGATGCCACAAACTCTGGGAGCAGCAGGGAAAAAGGAAGGGAAGGAGGTGAAGGACATGATCTTTAAGGTCCCTTCCCCCCCAAACCATGCTGTGACAGCTAATCTAGACTCCAGATATTTTGACCAAATAACAAGTTGTTGCTTCCTATTTAAACTTTGGGCTTTGGAATCGAGCACCCTGAGCTGGAAGAATGGGTGCAGCACCAGGATTTACCCACCAGTTCAAGCTGGGTTACTTCTTAAAACCAGAAATAGCCATTTTTTCCTTAAATGAGGGCAGCAGAGTTCCAAGGTGAGGTGGCACGGGGCAGCGTGTGGGGTCAGGATGCTGACAGACAGACTCCTTCCACTCACAAACAGCTCAGGATCCACTGGGTCTTGTTGCTCTTTTTTTTTTTTTAGTAGCATCACATCCCAAGCAATATCTAGAAATGCTGCCAGCAGATGTGGACCTCATCTAAGAGCTCTTGTCTTTAGAGTTGGACTTAAAGCTTTTCTCCAGCCTAAATAATTCTGTGACTCTGCCTTCAACTACACTGAAGTTAGGCCTTGCAGACAGACATTTTAGAGTATGACTCAATTTCTTTTGTTTTACCAGCAAAGCCTTAAAACCAGACTTTTTTTTTTTTTTCCCCTGGCAGTACTGAGTTAGAATACATCTGTTTTAGCAAAAAATGACACAATGTGCAGCCACCCAGATCGACAGAAATTACCTCTCCTCTGGTACCTGAAGGAAAACCTGCAGGCTGGGACCATTCCCAAGGGATGCTTTACAGGTATAGGAATGACAAGTGTCCAGAATGGGCTCCAAAGTGTCAGGATGCAGCTTGAAAAGAAACTGGTAATTGTTTTTACACTTTGCATTTTACATTGAAAAACCTCCCAAAGAGCTCAGGAGGCAGAGCCCAGCCTAGAAAGGATTTTTCTGGCTACACTGTAAACCCACAGAAAGCAGGGACCTAGAAGGGAAAGAGTTCATTACACTGATCCTGGGTTCTGAAAGAGCTGGGATTATTTCTCCAGGTTAGCAAATTCCTGTTACTGAAACTGTATTTTAAAATAAATTCAGAGAAGATGCTGAGTACTCAGACTTCTTCCCAGATAACAAGATCAGAACCATATTAATTGATGAGTTTCTAAGTGAACACTTGAAATTCGGGTAAATAAATTCAAAATAGCAAGGCCATACTTAGATTCCAGGGTAATAATGAAGTATTTACTATCGTGTGTTTCCAGTATTCTAGGTTTTTCTATGCACCAAAATATTTAGTAATTTAAAAAACATCTGTAGCAGCTGGAAGACATTCATTGGGCCTGCTAAGATTCATTAGTTTAAAAATACACAAATAAAGGATTAGTTTTATTTCCAAAAAGCTGACCCTGCTGCTTTCAGCTCGACCAGGGTGTTTGGTGAATAATTCTTAAGCAACATCCTCAGCAAGAGGAATCAGACACCAGTTCCACAAATATATACAAACTCCAAGAAGCTCCTGCATAATCTTCATGCAGATTTTTTTCAGAACCAAGCCAAGAAGAGGCACAACTGAGACTGTAAATCAAAAGCTGAATCTGGCTCAGTCTCCACTTTCCTGACCAAGGGTTTGCAAAAGGTTTATTTGCTGGCTAGCACAAAGAGGCTGAGATTTTAGCAAAGTTTCTGCAGAGTATGCAACAGGATCCAGCATTTTTGGGGCTGAGGAGTTAAATCACTGCAGCTCTCCAATGACAGGAAGATTATGGGTGTAGGAAAAGGGAATGCTCGGAGAGGGGAACTTTCAGCAGTCACCACCAAGCTGCGGTTAAAACAGACACCAATGACTCCATTCAGCTCCCAAACCTCAGACAGTTTTCCATTTTCTCAATAACAAAGCATTTTTGTGGAATGAGGTAAGAGCCTCCATCTGCCAGGTCTAACTCTCCACTAAAAGATTTCTCAAGAGCCAGAGGGCTGCAGCAGGAGCCGTCCTGGAGGCAAAGCTGCAACGGGGCAGAAATGGAGAGAAAACTCCCCAAAACTCTCACATTGGTTTTCTCCTGGGAGCCTGGGTCTCCAGTTGCCTCCAGTGAGCTCCGACCAGTGCCCAGCTGGAGTTTGGGCCCAAGAAAGGGTGAGGTTTTAAACTGGGGATGGGCTGGAAGAGGCAGGAGGGGGCAGAGGAGAAATGGGTGCTCAGCATCTGTCACAGAGATGTCCCAAGCAGACAGGAGTGGGATGGAGAAGGGGACACATCAGGAGATGCAAACAGGAGGAATGTGGATATCCTGATCCCTGGGATTGCCTGCCCAGGCTGGGACATACCCTCACACATCTGGAACGTGGTGAATCTGAACCAGAGCTGCTACAACAAGAGGCTGGGAAGGGTTTGGGGTTGTTCTTGCTTTGCTTTTCTATTTGGCAGCCTGTACCTTGGCCTCTCAGTTCAGGGGGGCTGAGCACCTACCAGTTCTTTTGATTTCAGGTAAATTCAGTTCAGTTCCTCTGAAAAGCAGCCCTTCTTTTAGGTTCAGGTGAGGGTTCTGCCTCTGGCTGAGACCCCCACATTCACATCTGCCCTAGGAGCAGCCACTCAGCTCCTTGCAGTCCTCAGACTCCCTGCTCCAGGTCCAACACATCCCAGCTGCCCTGCCAAAGGATGAAAAAAGGGAACAGCACAACCCCAGGCTCACAAAGGTAACCTTGGAACAGCACAGGGAGATGAGCCCAGCTGGGAAGAGCTGGGAGGAAAAGGTGACTCCCTGGCATGTGGTATCAGGAAAGGATCTGCCTGGTGAACATGAGTTTTGTGATCTATTTTTTTGTACCTGTACAGATAAATCTTTCAAAAAGCAATGCAGGAATTTCTCTGGGACACTGGTGCAACTGGACAGCCTGCAAATTGGGCAGGTCAGAACACACAGGATCCAGAACTTAGCTCCTATTTTACTAAATAATACAGCCAAGAGCAGCTATTCACACCGTTTGGAGCCCTCAATCTGCTTGTGGGAGAGAAGCAGTTTGAATACAGATTTTAAGAGTCACAATTCAGAGGGATTAGAAATGATTTCCAGAAATCCATTCTGAATGCATTATTTTAGTCTGGTTCATCAAGCTTTATATTCACAAGGACAGCAACAAAGATTCTCAGGCAGAAACTGCCCCAAAGCCATTTTGAGCAAATGGAATTGAAATGTGCACTTCCCAGATCCATGCAATTGTAATACAGAGGAAGAACCAATGAGAACAAACACTTTGGCTACTCTGACACAAAACTTAGTAGCCAAAGCCTTAGCAACAGCAAACAGACCTAACCCTGGTGCTGTTTAGTGCCAGGTAGGTGCTGACATCTGTGCACTTATCTTAGTCACACACACTACCAACAACTGAACTAATAAAAACACATGAAGCAACTGAAACTCAACTCACCTGCAACCCAAATTGTGCAACGTGCTACTTAGGAGAGAGAAATTCCATTTACAAAGATGCCTCTTCCCTATCACCTTATTTCCACAGATCAGACACAGCCTCCCAGACATGCACTGATGCAAAGCAAGGAGTTTTTTAGTATCAGAAGATCTGGGGAATACTCCCACCCCTGCCACTCATTTCCTCAACATTTCACACAGCTTCCTCCCCATCTCTGTATCAAATTCTCCCCCCTAAAGCAAAGGCAATTTTTCAGTTAGTTTGCTGAAGGCCTTTGCATTTCTGCAGCACTTTCTCCCCAGGTTTTGCAAACGTGACCATCGACCTCCACACTCCCTGGTTTCATACCAAGAATCCAGCTGGGATGCCTGGAGAAGGCAGCTGGCAAGTGGCACACCTCTCCCAGCCAGGATAAAACATTTCCCAAGCCAGTTTTCTTCCTCTGAAGAATGTCAGATCCCCAAACCCCACGCTGCTAATCCTCCACTCTGGGCGAGGTGAGCCAAAGACTTCCACCTGAGATGAGCTCTCCTGGAGAAGGCTCCCTGGGGATTTTAAGGATAGCAGAGTCAAGCCCAGATGGCAGCAACGTGCAGGGCAAATTTCCAGCAAACCCAGTGCCTGGGCAGAGGACAAACCCAAGTCCACCCTGACCCCTGCCATCTGCCACCTAAACCTTGGACCCCAGGCTGTGGCCTTTGGGAAAGGTCAGGAGAGTCTTACAGGCTCCTGAGATGCTGCTTTTGTTCTCACTATTTGCTTCTCAAATACTTTTTGTTAAAAGATACTGATCTCTCTGCAAGGCAGTTATTTGGAGCCAAGAGTTTTGATATTATTGCAAAACATGTGCTTAAAAGAGACTGGAAATGATGCTGGCAGTGTTACAGAGGGGATCGCAGCGCAGCTTTGGGTCAAAACAAAAAAAAAAAATAAAAATAAATCTAAGCTAGTAAGAAATTCCCATGTGATAGTTTAGGAGAGCCAGCAAAAGCTTCTTCTAGAAAGAAAACAATACTGTGAGAACGAAGCTAACAAGAGCTGGCTCTTGGAAAAATAAAATGGCCAGTAATGAGGCAGAGCATTGCCAGCAGCACAGATCCAAGGGAATCTTTCTGGGAAACAGACCCAAGTCACTGTGCTGGAAAGCCCCCAGGGACTAGGGACCTTGAGGCTAAAAGGCAAATTGTTTCATCAGTTAAGGTTGGTCCCAATGTTTTCTACTGCTTAGGAATAATTTGTTTTAGCCTACAGGTCTCTGCAGAGCAAGGGGTAAATTCAGGCTTCCTCTGGGAAGGGAAACTGCTTGGCAAAGCCCAGCCCAGTGGGAAGCTTTCAGAAGGTTTCCCACTATTGCTGAGATCCCTAAAGCTTTGCTTTATTCCCTGGGACCCCTGGTACTCCTGGGTGCACACCAGGTGGGAAAATCACCCCAGGTATTTCTGCCAGCACCCCATCAACAGATGTGATGACTCTGCCTCCACAAAAGCATCTTCTGAAGACTCATTCACCCCAAACAGATGAGTTGGAGCAATTAGTCTGATCTGTCTTGTCTTCCAGAGGAATAAGGAGGCAACCTTGCTCTGCCTCTCTGTTTAGAGATCAGTAAATGCAGCAGGAAATAAGTACACTGATGCTGAGAGATAAAGGCAAGGCCTTTGTCTTCAGTCTTCCCTTTCATTTCCAGTCTGGCTGCCCAGAGCTCCAGCAGCGTACAAAGAGCACAGAAGACAAAAAAAAAAAATAAAATGTAATCTCTGACTGTGCTTCTGCACTGCCAAAGAAAAATCCTGCTCTGGCAGGGGATGTCAAGGTGCTAATGGCATTCCTCCTCCTGCAATTCTGATTCATGTTGCCATCTTCCTTGCAACTGACCTAAATAACATGTTCAGGCAGCGCTGGCAGCGTTTCCACCGCATGCTTCACTACCAGCAGGATCTCCACAGCTGGAAAGGTATTTCTCAAGGAAAGTCACACCACAGGTGACTTGGGAGAGCTTTCCTGAGAAAGGAAGAGAAGCACCCAGCCTTGTCTCCTTTCATCAGCAAGACTTCCTGGCTGCAGGAGAACAAAGGTTGCCCAGGAGCAGAGCAAACACAGGCTCTGCCTGTGCCCAGGCGCCAGCAAATCCCAGCAATGTGGGCAGAGGATTGGGTTACCTCATTTCCAGGTGTGCTGTCAGCAGAAGCCATGACTGGCTTGGGATGAAAGAGGAAAAACTGTTCCTGGATCTGGACTTGTCTGCCTCGCTGATGGTAATTATTGCCCAGCAGCCTTTAATCCTCTAATGGCAGCTCACATCCCCACTCCTCACTTTCTCTATAACCTTTTCATCACCATTTGCCATTCCGCTGCAGAAAAGGGGGGAGGACACACACAATGTGGGGTGCAGGGTGCAGGACCACACAATGGTGCTGGAGCACCCAGGTCCAGGATGAGGACAGCAAGGAAAGGCACTGCAACCCCTGGCTCTTCACTTCAGCATCTTCTGTAACAGAACACAGCATCCAGCATCACAGGGACAGTCCAGCCCCATGGCTCACACACAGAAAGAATTGTGATCCTCTCCCAATCTCATGATTCCCTTCACTGTAAGTTCAGGCACTCCTGAGAGCCACACAGATACCTCACCTCCTTACAACCCCCTGCAGACTCCTGATCCCAATGTTATCTGACAGCCATGGGCTGTGTACTGAGCAAATGGAAGAGCAAAACGTCAACTGAAAACACAGTTATTGCCAACAAGGAAATAGGCTGTGGGGAAATACAGGAAAGTATTCCAAAGCACTCCAGCTGCAGTGCTGGCCTGGGGATTGCACCTTGCAAGGCAGGACCTGGATCCTCAGCAGCCTGATGGATCCCCTTCCCTTTCTTATTCAGAAGATACACATAAATACAGCTCCCATAAAACAACACAAAAGAAGGGATACTTGATCCCTCCCACCTCTTTTTCAGGTAATAGAACTTCCACATTAGAGCAGAAAAGCTGCAAGCAGGACTCAGACATCTTTGTGCTCCAGCATGCCTGTCCCATCCACAACGGCTCCTCTGGATCTGTTATGTCTAAATTTTTTATTAGCTCATGTTTACTTTGGCTGCACATCCAAGAGTCCTTCAAACAGGGTGAGAGAGGAAAAATCTTGGACTCCCAACAATGGCCAAGCAGCTTCATCTGCCACTGGGGACAATGACTTGACTCCTATTGGTGTTTAGTACTGGCAGGGTCAGTGTAACATGTGCTGAAGGAAGCACTAGGGAAGCAGATCTGGGGCTGTTCCAACACCACTGAGCATTTCCTTGAGCTATTCAGAGGTCCCTTTCCCCCTGGTGTACAGGGAAAACAGCTCCAGCTGTCCAGGCACCTGCACTGGCTTCTCCACTCCCTGGATTTATGACATTGGAGCCTTTTAAGAGCTCCAGGTTAGATACAGCACATTCCTCTGGCTTCCAGAGCAGACATTCAAAACTAAATTAGGAAGCAGTTGAGATGATGTCCTTGGCATCATCATTAGGTTGGTGCTGGAAGATGATTTATATTCCCAAACAAGTTGGGCATGAGCAGCAAAGAACCTTTCATCCAATGATGACACCAATCAGAAGAGTCTGGAGTTAGTATTTACCTACACTGCTGATTTAAGATTTTAGAAAAATAATAATTATGTGGGAAGTTCAAAATAATTTACATACAAGAAGGCTGAAACTTGCAAGTCTAGGACAACCTACAGTAATATATTCAGAGGCAAATAAAAAAAAATTATATGAGCAATGGTCAGATTGACCAAATAAATCCAAAGTAAGACTGTGCTATGAACATGAACATAAATTTCAGGATTTTTACTCCATTGCTCTTTGGATTCTGTGTTAACTCATTTCTAAATAACTCTTTGCCTGAGCCCTGATTCCTCCCAGAGTAACATCATCCTCCCAGGGGTTCCTGTTGAGTGAGGGAGGAATCATTGGTTAAAACTGTTCTGCAAAAAAAAAGAAAACTGTTCTGCAAACTGTTCTGAGCAAATCTCAACAGACACTGAGTGAGTCACTCAGCAGAGACAACTCTGCTGGGATAAAATACAGGAAGGTGGAAGCCCCGTGGCATTCTTCAATTTCCCCTTTCCTTTCACAATCAGCCCCCTGATATTTTCTCCAACAGGAAAACTGAAACTCCTCCTCCCTGTAAACTGCTGATAATTGTATTTCACACCTGGCAAACCCAGTGCAAAATTGAAGGAAGAGAAGAAACAAAGACCAGGGACTTTTCTCAGAGACTCCATCTCTGCAGAATGGGGCTAAATGTAGCTAAAGAATGTAGCTAAAGACTGACCACTTCTTAATGGACAAAATCAAGGGGAAAAAAAAAAAAAATCAGCCTTCCTGGGAAATGCCACCTCCCCTGCTGAGCTGGGATCTCTGCAGCATCACCATGGAGCTTCAGACAGAGCAGCAAGGCTGAGTCCCAGCAGCACAGGCAGCTGAACCCCTTTGCTTGCAAACACACAGCTCTCCCCTTAACATCTCCTTTAAAGGTGATCCCAAACTCAGTAGGAATCTAAATATTAAAAATACCAGTAAGGTTTCCCTGCCTCCCAACCCCTGGTCTTTTCCCTTTCCTAGATGTACCTGGTGCCTACTGTAACATCACCAGGCAGAATGTTGTGAAGTTGTCTCTGAGTTTTTCCACTTTGGCCATGGAAATTGCACCTATTTCAGCAGAAACTGTCCAAGTCCCCTAAGGAATGAGGTGCAGCAGCTTGCACTCAATATTCAACTGGTCAGTGTCAACCAACACCACTCTCACAACCTTCCTGCTGGACCAAGCTCCACAGTGGGCACGAGCAACCCAAGAACAGCAGATTTCAACCAGGCATTTCAAAGACTGAGAACCAGAGGAGAAATGCTCTCCTTACTTGGGCAATTATAAGAAAAAAATGAAGCTGTTTGTCTAGGTAAGAAGTTTGGCTTTCATTCAGACCAGCCAACCAGTCAGTCCCCACTTTTCCATAAACACCTTGTCCATGGAAACTTTCCCACACAAAAGGTGAGGCAGAGGCAAAAAGGTTTACACTTGAGACCCTGTCCTGATGCTGCTCCTGCTTTTAGGGTTCTTCAAGCATGATTCCATGTGAGCCAAGGGCAGGGAAAATCCCACAGCCACGAGCAAGGACCCCAGCAGACCACCATGAAAGTCTTGGGTCTCAGTGCTGGGATGACCATAAAAGTCCTTTTCCTGGGGGGAGGGAGTGGGAATCACTTTGTCAAGGTTTAACACTGGCTCAAACCAGGACACACTTGAACATTAAAGGTAACCAGTTTATTCCATTTTCCTGCTGGCATTTCAAAAACCAGCAGGCCATGTAACAGCATCAACTCAGCTGCAATTACACAGCATCTTACCTCATAGAGCAAGTCCTGGCTGGGAACAGAACCAAGTGCTTCCAAAGTTGGTGCACTGGGAATTTCAGTAATTCCCCTGCCCACAGGGAAGTTTTTCCTGGCTCCATCACTCAAGGATTCTCCTCTATGTTAAAACTCTTGGGTCCAAACCCCAGAATGTCAGAATCTATTGCCTGGTGACCACTGCCCACAGCCACCCCAGGCTGGTCACCTCCAGAAACCCCCCCACGTGTGTGACCATGGCAGTCACAACAACACAGACCAGAGTTTTCTGCCTTTCTTCCCCAAAAGCTGAGCCACCCAGGGACAGCAGGGCTGTGTCAGAGTCTGCTGGAAACCCAACTGCAGTGTAAACAGGAAGCAGAGCTGACAGCAGACGTGGTGCAGATGGCTGCAAACCCTGCAGAGGCAACATCAGCAACTCCCTGTCCTCCCCAGGACCAAGGAACTCATCTTCAACACCCTGCTCAGCTCTTTGAGATGGGATTTCCATCCCCCCTAAGAGGCATCTCTAAAACATCCACCATGGAGAGAGTGAGGAGCTGTTCACAGGGATTCCTGCTAGGGAATGCTGGATATTTCCAAATACCTCCCTCCCATCAGTGGATCCCCACCACTCCCTAGGCACGTGTTTAAGGAGTTCTTACTCCACAACAATTTTGACTGTAGAGAATCCACTATAATTAGTGCCCACAACTAACTCTGTTGCCTATATTTTTGTCTTCATTACGATGCCAGCAGCCTTAGAAGTTTGCAAAATTACAGACCTAGCTGGGTAAGAATTAAAGTCATGCCCACGACTCCGTGCCTCTAAGGAAGCAACCAGCAACCATATGACCTCCATCCTGTGAAAAGGGAAGAAAATGGCACAAAAATAGGACAAAAGTAGTGCCTTTTCCTGCTGTCCTGCCTATGAGGAAGTTAAACCACGTTTTGGCAACACAAATTCAGGGAATGAGGCAACTTCAACACCTTTGGTAACACCTGAAAAATACTGCTCATGCCAAAGGCAGTATGGAAATACCAGAGACTCCTAAGGACATATCCAAGAAAACGCTTCTCAAAAATCGATAGCAAAGGAATATTTGACAATTGCACATCTGTGGGAGCAAGAAGCAGCAGAGATCTCTTAAAACTAGGTAGAAAAGTAAAAGAAATCTCCTTGCATGGCTCCCTCACTATTCATGAGGATATTGCATTCATCAGACCTTTATTCTTGTCCAGGTCAGCCTTTCCTAGAAGATTCCATTGTGAATTTCAAGCTCGGAAACAATAAATGTATTAAATCCAAATGAAGTTTAGAAACCTCAGTATTAAAGCCTGGACTGTGAAGAGAAGTTACAGCATCAGCCACCATCCATTTGAGCTCTGAGCCCATGCAAGGTAATTCCTAACATGCTTCACCCAGGCTAGCTAGAAAGTATATCCAACATTTCCACCAATTCCCATGAAAGAGTCAAAGTGATTAATGTAACCACAAGTACAAAATAGCAACAAAACTGAAAGCCAAAAAAAGAAGACCTTACCTGGAAGAAAACATAAAACAATCTGAAAACAAACTCTGTTCAGTAATAATAAAATGCTGCAAGGAGATGCTGAAGTATTTTTTAATAGCAAGATTCAAACTGTGACTTCTAAGTCTTGGCTTAAAACGCACAGACAAAAAGAAAGGAGCAAGGCTTTGAGCAGACATTCCCCCTCCTACCCTGGGATTCTCTGAAAACATAGCAACCATTGAGGGGGTGGTGAAAATTTCTCTCATATTTGAGCATTTGGTTTAAGTTTACTTCGGAGTTTATTGGTTGGGTGAAGCTTCAGCGCTTTCTTAATAAAACACAGATTAAGCAAAGCAACTTTACAATCTGGGACAGAGAGCGGCTGACGCTTTTTTTTTTCTTTTCTTTTCTTTTTTTCCCCCTTTTTGAAATCGGTACAAGCCGGGGCGAGCTACACCCCCGGGTAACGGCAACGAACCCCACCGGGTCCCGGACAGCGCTTGTGGGACCCCCCCAGCCTCACCCCCCCCCGTCCAACCCTCGGGGCTGAGGCTCCAAATCCCCCCCGGTCCCGACCCACCTGGTCGGTGTCCCAGGGCCGGGCCCCGCTGGTGCTGGCCCCGCGGCGGGCACTCGGTTCAGCTCCCCAGCCCCACGGCTCGGAACCCGGCTCCGCCCGGCCCAGGGCGGGGCGGGGGGGCGGCCGTCCGGTGCCCGCCCCGCACAAGCACTCGGAGGGGCGGGAGGGAAGGAGGAAGGGGCGTCCCGGTACCGGGGGTTGTCGGTTCCCGAGTCCGCGAGACGTGGAGCAGCGCCCGCGCCCCCGAGGCAGCCCCCGGTGTTAACCCCTTCGCCTCCTCCCGGACCGGTACCTGAGCCAGGCGAGGCGCGGGGCTGTCTGCGGGACGGCTGAGCGGCGTCTGCGGGCTCCGCTGGTTCTGAAGGGCAGCAGAGGAACAACCCCGGACCGGGCCCTCTCCCCGCCCCGTGGGACAGTCCCGCGCTCGCCTCCCGGGGTCGGACGTGCCGCTGCTCCCGCCGCCTGCCCTGCGGCTCCCCCTCCCGGCGGCCCCGGCCCCGCTCCCTTCCCTTCCCCGACGAAACGAGGAGAGCCCTGCCTGGACCGGACACGGGGGCTGCAGTGCAGAGCGCGGCCCCGGAGGTCACACCGCACCCCGGAGGTCACACCGCACCCCGGAGGTCACACCGCACCCCGGAGGTCACACCGCAGCCCCGGAGGTCACACCGCACCCCGGAGGTCACACCGCATCCCGGAGGTCACACCGCGATCCGGGAGGTCACACCGTGCCCCGCCGGCCGCTCCCTCCCCCGCCCGGCCGAGCCCCCCGGGATGCGGCGGGTCCCGGTGCGGTGAGGTGCGCTCCCCTCCTCCCGGCGACAAGGAGGGACCGGGGTGGGCTGGGCCCCCCGGGATGCAGCGGGAGCCCGTGCGGTGAGGTCCCCTCCCCGCCTCCCGGCGAAAAGGAGGGACCGGACCGGGCTGGGCCGGGCCCCCCGGGGTTCATCGGGACCCGGTGCGGTGCGGTCCCTTCCCCTCCTCACGGCGAAAAGGAGGGACCGGACCGGACCCCCGGGAGGCAGCGGGACCCGGCAGCCACGCGGAGCGGCGGGAGCCGCCGTAGCCATGGAGACGGCGCCACCGCCCGGCGAGCATCGCGCGAGACCTCTGATCCCGAGGCCACGCCCCTTCCGCCCGGTGACACGGGGGTGACATCGCGGGACACGGGGGAACCGGGCCGAGCAGAGCGGGGTCACCACCGGTACCGCGGGATCCCGGGGCAGGCCCGGAGCCGCCGCCATGTCGTCCGCCTTCAGGAAAGCCGCCAAGTCGGGGCAGCGCCCGCACCGCGAGCGGGCACAGGTCAGTGCGCCGGACCGGACCGGGCCGGACCGTAGGACCGGGCTGTAGTACCGCGTCCTCCGGCCCGGCCCGCGCTGACCCGCTTCTCCCCGCAGCCCGCCGCACGGCAGAAGTTGGGCCTGCTGGAGAAGAAGAAAGATTACCGGCTCCGTGCCCGGTGAGTGGGTCGGGACCGGATCGGGATCCCCGTGGGTGTGGGGGGTGCAGCGCTCCGGAGCGTGGCTGGGTCAGAGCGGGGAACGGTGTTAAGAAATAAATTGTAAAGATAAAGCCATGGGTTGTGTCCAGCCGTGGCTGCTCTCCCACCACTGAGCATCCCCGAGGGATTCCCCAGCTCTCCAGGGACTGGGAATGTGGAGAAAACGAGGAACAGCTCTGAGTTGTTGTGTTTGTCCCCCAGTGACTACCACAAGAAACAGAATGCCCTCAGAGCACTTCAAAAGAAAGCTCTGGACAAGAATCCTGATGAGTTCTACTTTAAAATGATACGTTCAGAGCTAAAGGTGAGAATCTGAGCTGCCTTCAGGCAGGGGTACATTTCTGTACCCTACATTTCTGTAGGGTTTTTCCTACCTTGTTTATTTTCAGTTTATGAACTGGCCTTCTGTCTGGCTTTAGGATGGAGTTCATGTCATAAAGCAGCCAAAGGAAGAAGTCAGCCCTGAACAGGTGAAGTTGATGAGGACACAGGATATCAAATATGTGGAAATGAAAAGGGTGGCAGAAGCAAAGGTAATATTTCACTTTTTTAGGGCTTTCCAGTTTGCTGAGAGTTGGTTTTTTTCTGGTTTGTTGTTATTGTCCATAATATTTACGTATCATGAAATCTGATCTGTGTATGCCCTGATGTTGATCCACACATCATCACTGCAGGAAAATCACAAGTCTGCTTTGACTTTTCCTTCATACTTTTAGTGATTTCATTCCTATCTGGTCTGCAATACCAGATAATTTCCAGTTCTGAAAATTGATTTGTACCTATTTGGTTGTGTAATACCAGAAATTAATGTTAACCTCTACTGGAAAATGTTGCTAAGACATGACATAAATATAGAACAGATATATTTTCAAAGATTAAAAAGAAAAGGAAGAGTTTACTTGCTCGAGAAACAAATAGGAGTTTACTCCAGGGAGACTTTTACCTCTTTGGGGTTTGCAGCACCGATTCCCCTTTCTTTCCCACAGAAAATCGAGCGGCTGAAGTCAGAGCTCCATCTCCTGGATGCGGAAGGGAAGAGCCCCAACAAGCACGTGTTCTTTTTTGATACAAAAAAAGAAGGTAAGATTTAAATAGGTTTTATCAGGAAACTGGTTCTGTTCTGTCTGTTGATTGAAATAGCACCGTGCTTTCTATAATAAAGATATAATAAGATATATATAATTTCTATAAGATATGTTTCTATAAGATACATTTAAGATAATTTCTATAAGATATAACTTTTATAATAAGATATATTATAAATTCTATAATAAGATATATATTATTTTCAGGAGTAAAAACCTCAGGAGTAGAAAACCTCAGCTCTGCAGGAGCTGTGTTGCTGGGGCTTCCAAAGCTACATGTTTGGAAGGTTTGCTGAGCATTATCCCAAGAAGTCCATGTGTGTTTATTCCTAAATTTCTTTCTAGTTCAGGAGTTTGACATTGCCACTCACCTGGACACTGTTCCAGAGCTCGTCAGCAGAACCTACAACCGACCGACCATCGCAACGCTGCAGAAGGAGACACTGAAGGGAGCTACAAATCCTGCCCAATTAAAGGTATTTTCTGCTGCCATTATTTGTGTTATAGCTTCATAATGCTTTGCAGCTTTTGTCTAACAATCACTGAAGAGGATTCATTGGGCTGCTGTGGAGAAAAAAATTGTTCTTTCACCTTAGAACTTCTGGTGACACAAGGCTGCAGTGGGTGTTGCTTCCCTAATTTAAGGTGTTTCAGGATCCTTCAGGATGAATTGCTGAAGCAATCAACTTGGATTCTGATGTTTTAAAATCGTAGCAGTTCTGTCCCAGAAGTAGCTACATTTGGCTTTAACACTATAAATAAATCTTAATTAATTTAGATACATGGAGGAGCCCTATAAGCACGAGTTGGTGTGTGTAAGGTAAAAATAAAAGTTGTTTAAAATTGCTGATTGGAAAATTTGTAACCTGTTTTCTGAATCAGATGTCAGATAACAAACACCCTGTGGTCCTTTCTTCTTGCCAGCTTTCTCAGTTTGGCTTGTCAGTAAAGCAGTTGGACAAGTTGTAGACTGACAAGTTTTCTCCTCTGAATGTCTGAGTCATATTTGAAGCATGTTGGGATCTGTTCTTCTTAATTAGTTAAATCACACCTGCAGTAATACCATTTTTGAGCTGGGAGAGCCATCCACTCTCAGGAGGTAAACGTGACCAAACAAGGTGCATTTTGGGACTCTGCAGTTTCTAAACACTTCAGGTATTGGTCTCTGGTGTGCTCCAGAATGAATCGGGTACAGACTATGGAGACTTGTTCTTCTCTCTGTCTTCAAAATTAAAAAATCCCTTTTTTTTTTTTTTTTTTCCTCCAGAAATTAGCCCAGCAAAGGAAGAATCAGTACGACCTGCTGAAGCAGCGCATTGACAGAGAAAAGGCCATGTTTGTTGTGGCACAGAAAATCCAGACACGTAAAGATCTTTTGGTGAGGAATTTAGTTCTGGTTCTTTGAATCTGTTTTGTTAAGGCCATTAGGTCTAGTTCTGTGTGCTTATATTTCTTTCTATTCCCATCTAAAGAGTGGAAAGGGACCATTTTTCAATAATGTCTTGTCCCAGACAGGGACTTTCTTATGTATATGAATGGGTTCATTTTTTCCTCTTAACATGCCAGCAAATATTTTTTTCTACTTCCGTTTTTTTTTTTTTTTCCAGGACAAAACTCATAAAGTAAAGGTGAAGAAAGAGACAAAAAATGGCCCAGCTATTTACAAATTCAAATTTCAGAGGAAACGTTAAGGATCCCATTAAGCAATTGTTACAATGAGAAAGAAGGAGGATTCTCTTTATGAAGAAGGCCTGATAACAGGTTACCAGTTTGTTTTTCACTGCTGCCTAGCACTCTGTTAAAACAAATTACTGTGGGCTTGCTGTAGCCATAAATACATCTAATTAATTGATTAATAAACCAGAGAGTTTGTTCTCTTTGTATTTACAGTGGGAAGCCACAAGAGGTGCCTGAATGTCCTAGCAATGTGCACCATAAACAATTCTTGAGAAGTCAAGGTCAGAATTAAGAGGCTGGGAGATGTGTTACACCAGCACATGGACAGAGAAGGAAGTTTTACATTCTGCTCTGTGGACATGGCACTTCCAAAAGAGTAAGAGATTTTTGGGTCAGCTTGTACAGTGATCTTTTCAAGCAGGTTAAAGTTGAGTGATTATCTCTCTGATCGCTCCTCTCCCTCCCTTTTTTAATTTTCTCCTCTGCTTTATCTGCACAAAGCATTTACCTTAAAACAGAAGAGTTAAAGGCATTGCTAAGGGCAATGCTGAGTTCCAGCACCAAACTAGCCAGATTCTTCTGGAAGGGTGCTAGCAGCAGGGAGTTGTTTCTCCCTCTATGGAGGAACATATGTATTACATACATATACACCTGTATATGTATATATAATAATACTGAATAATACTTTTATTCATAAATTCCAGAGCTGAGGAGCTGTTTTTGCTTATTCTCTTCCTCCTCTTCAATGCTTGGTGCCCGTGCCACACTGAATTCCCACTGCTGCTTTCCAAGTGGGAAGTGATGATACTAAAACTCAGACACCAACTGTGGGCTGAAAGTTTGTCCTGGTTGTGTTATGTTTGTTGCAACGTTGCTGATTGGAGGGGGGGGGTTTCAGCTGAGAACAATGAAAATGCATCCTGGAGTGGCCTGGAGGAGTTGGGGCATGTTGGGAGAGCCTGGGCGTAAACATTCCTTCCCTTCCCTTCCCATCCTATCCCATCCCATCCCATCCCATCCCATCCCTTATCTCACTCGTGCTGTGCCTGCCAAGGAGCAGCACATGCCCATGCAAGATGCTGGAGAGGAGATGGGCTTCTCAGGTTCTCCCCACCTCGGGAGTTTTCCTGCCTTCTCTCAGCTGAAATGTGCCTCTTTGAGGTGCTAAAACACAGCTTCGGAGTCACTTTCTGCCATTGCCAAGGCTCCCAAGGGGGGGCAGCAGCGGCCCGCGGCGGGGACGGGGCTGCGGGAGGTGCGGGGGCTGCAGGAGGTGCGGGGGCTGTGGGAGGTGCGGGGGCTGCGGGAGGTGCGGGGGCTGCGGGAGGTGCGGGGGCTGCGGTCCAGCACCTGGGTGGGTGCTGCAATGTCCCACATGTTGCAGGCTTCTTGCTAGACCCCGACCATGAAAGCCCAGCCCCAAATCCTGCCGGGGGGTGGTTTATCATCCCGTGGCCACAAGAGGCTGAGAGGAGGTGCCAGCTCCCCCCCCACCCAGACACTGCAGGATTTGGTGGGTGCTGACCACTGACCTTAGCAGGTAGGGCTGGCTCAGCACCATCTCCAGGGGTCTCTTACCTTCCCAACATCCATTCCTGTGTTTCTCAGGAGTGCTGTGGCTCGATGTCCAGAGAAACACTCAGCTGATGCTGAAATCCCATCCCAGGTCCCACGCTTGGTGCCAAGCCCTGGCTCCTTGCAGCACAGGTGGAGGGGAACTGGGCTCCCTGCTGGAAGAGAGAATGTTTTGATTTTCCTTGACACGGAAGCTTACACATTTTTGAAAGCATGGGGAGGAAAAATGGTGCCCAGGTTCTGTTTGGTGATTTCTTAGTCCCATTTGACATCTTGGAAGAAATGAGCTGTCTGAACACAGATCTCCTGATCCCTAAGAGTGGAATTGGTGACCAGGATTACAGGGCACAGTGGCAGCAGGCAGCTCTGGTGCAGGGCACTGTCCCTGTGTCACTCCCCAGCTCTCACCTGGGCACACTGGGAAGAGCCAAACCCTTCCCTTCAGCTTTTCCCTCAGCCCAAGCTCTTGGTTTGATGCCCAAAGCCCTGAGCTTAGTTTCCTGATCCTAAAGCACTTAAATGTTTCTGCAAAGGTCTGGGAAGAGTCAGTGTCTTATAACTGAACAAAACACCCAGACCACTCGACCACAGTGCAAGACATTGGTGGGATCTGCCATTCTCTAGCTGGGCCCTCAGGAAAGACAGAGAGAAACAGCCCAGAGGTATTTTTCTGCTTGTGATAATTATAGTATCCAAGGCTGAACCAACAGGTTCTTTAGCAAGGAGATTCCCTGCAGCTTGCAGGATACAGATAGCAAAATACCCCACAGATTCGCAGCTCGGGTTTCAGGTGACTCAGAATAATATTGTGCCATATAATAATTTAATGAAATTCCTTGTTCAGGCTGGAGAACTCAATTGATAATGACCATCTATAAAAGTTAATAGCAGGCTGCATTAAAACCCTTGCAGGATTCTCTCTAGGCAACTGGAACCATCACCAGCCCTTGGGCTTTACAGGTGGTTCCCTCCAGGCTCTGTTTTCTGAGCCTGAACCAGACAGGGGAGCAGCAGAGTGGGATCTCACAGCACCAAACCCAGCAGCCCACATCCCAGGAGCATCCTCCAGAGTGCCCAGGGGCTGCCAGGGACAGGTTTGCAGCATCCAGAGGGATGCAGGGAAAGCCCAGAGCCCTTGCTGCTTCAGCAGGGGGGGGTGATCCCATAGGAATCTGCTCCCCCTGTGCTGGTGGTCAGACAGCTCTGACCCAGTCCCAGCAGCTCCTGCTCCCATCCAGGTTGCCAGCAGGGATTGCAGTGTCTCTGGCTGGCAGGACTGGTGGCCCTGGCTCTGTCCCTAAATCCCTGTTGTCCTCACTGCCAGGTTCAGCTGAGGTGACTTGCCCAAGGGCACCCAGGAGAAGAGGGTGGTGGAGTTTTCTCGCTCAAGCCTGAGCAGCTTTAGAGCAGGGAGTTGAAAGAGGAGGATGTAAATCAGGAATGACTAATTGCTGCTCGACATGGCTGCCCTAAACTTCTCTTTTCCACAGCTCCTTGGCCACCCAGACCTCACCTCCCCCAGCTGGGGAGCAGCAGAGGGGCTGCCAAACGGCCAGGAACAGGGAATCAGCCCCCTTCTCCCTGCTGCATACTTGGGCACAGCCCCTCATTTCCCTCCAAACAAGATGTTCCTGCCCAAATTCAGTTCCAGAGGGATTCAGAGAAATAAATAAATCTCTGCTGGGAAAAGCCAGGCAGCAGAGTGCTCTGCAGGGTGAAAGCAGCAAATATTTGCTGTGCCATCTCTCCAGTTACAAACCCAAAGCTTTTAGTGCCTTGAGAGCAGCCAGGTGAGCTGCGTTGCTTTGAGCAGGTTGGAGCCCATTATTTAGTGAGAACATATTTCCAGGATGTCCCTGGCCTCAGACCTAAAGACTGAAATAGTAAGTTAATGCATATAGATCATAATTTACTGAAGCACAAGCCCTGATGCACCTTTCTAGGGAAGCTCTCATTTATTATGCATTGTCATTAGCTGCAGCAGGGCCTTCATTAGAGCTGGAGTTAAGGTCTGTTTTGGCTGCCTCATCAGCATCAGTGAACTGCGTCCCTGCGAGGTTTGATACAATTTAATTAACCTAATTAAAAGCTCTGATTGCAGAGATGATTGGGGTAGAGCCAGCAGCAACTGCACATTTATAACGAGCTGGAAGGTGTGGGACTGGAGCCAAATGATATGCATCTCTAATGAGCTGGTGCTATTGAAGTGTGGATTTGGAACACTAACATTTATTTTTGGCAACAATGGCCAGTTTATCTTCATGATAGAAATTAGGAGGCCTTGATTGTACATAGCAGGGAGCTCAGCACTGTGCACCCTGGGCTTCTCCAGCCCCACACAAGCATCCCAGAGCCCCCCAGCACAGCCCCCACCCCCAGCACACCCAATCCCCCCCACACCTACCTGGCAGACAGCACCCAGCACCCGTGAGTCCTCACCTGGCAGTCCCAGATGAGCCTGGGGCAAGGTGCCAGCAGCTTTCTCCTCCAGCCTTCCACCCCTGTCCTCTCCTGACCCTCCTGTCCCACAGCCAGCCTGGGTTCCCAGCACAAGGAGCCCACCCCCAGGCACCAAATACCCTGGGTCCTCACACCCTCCAGCTGAGCACCCAGATAACAAAGAGCAGCCTGAAACAGAAACCCATCTCCTGCAGCCACATCAGGGGCCTTAAAGGCTTTTTCTGCCTGGGCTGATTGGGACAGCCAGAGACCCATCACCTGCCCTTGTCCCACACTCCAAAAAAAGTTGGAGTTTGCCCTAAAAGTTTTAGTTGCCCTAAAAGAACCTTTTTCTCCTCCTGTTCAAAGACAGAGGGACCATCCTTGCAGCTCTGTTCCAGGTGCTGGGCAGGATCCCTCATTCCTGGGCTGCACCTTTGCCTGATGGAGGAGATGGCACTCACCTTTCTCCCTTCATTTTTAAAGGCTACAAACCCTGCTCAGAGCCAAGGCAAGGTCTGACCAGATCTCATTCCCCAGAACCCACAGGGATATCCAGTGGGATGTCCCTGGGGTCCTGAGCAGCCAAGATAGAGCAGCAAGGCTGCTGAGCCACTCAGAACATTTGATCCACACTAATTATGCTGAAAAAAAAAAAAAAAAAAAAAAAAAAAAAAAAAAAAAAAAGCCCTTGTGATAACGAGTATGAAATGGAAGCATAGATAATACTCATCTCTGAGTGCCATTAATCTTTAAAACTGGAACAATAAGTGAAAACACTGCAGGGCATATGAAGCAAGGTGTGATTCACATCTGCTCCTCTGCTGATTTATTGGCACACAGCAACTTTCCTGCCTGGTTTCAACAGAGCTGCATTACATAACCCACAGAGTGTTTTGCTTGTCTTTATCAAGCAAAGTATCTCTTTTTTTTAAAATTATCTACTGTCCTTCTTCCCCAGTACAGCACAAGAGACAAAGCTCCCAACCCCCTGGCTCTCCCAGAGCTCCCACTCCATCCCCAGCACACTCTCCCTCCAAGCCAGAGCTCTCCAGGTCCTCTGCCACCCAGACCTATGACTTCTATCTTGACATTTGATGCCTTTCTTTTTCAAATAGCTCTCTCTGAGGTTCACTTTCTTTTACTTAAGTTGTGAATTTGCTGAAATAACCCTTTAGCTGACTGGGGGGATGGGTGGGCAGCTGCTTCCCATTGCAGTCCCAGACAGATTTCTGACCTGTGGCTCTGAGCACGTTCAAATTGTTGCTTCTCTTTTGGCCATACACCTCAACAGAGCCTTTGGATGGATTTTTTAGGCCACCCTCCTGGAGAGACATTACCAGAGACATTTTTCTTTCGCAGGCTTTTAAATATTTACACCAAATTTGTGAAGGGATAATATATTCCACCTTTTATTTCCCGTGCCCCTTCTTGCAGCACAGCTGGGGGAAGAGATGGCTGCTGTGTGCAGTCTGCCTTGGAAAGCCAGGACAAACAGATCTGGGGGGGAATACAGATTGCTCTGAACCCTGCTCACTTGTCTGTCTGCAGCTCCCAGCATCATCCGACAGCTCCTCCAGACCTGGAGGGGCCCTGCTGAGTCCCACATCTCCTGCTGCCAGAGACATAGTCCTTAAAACCCCCCTGACAAAGCCCAAAGATGATCATCTTCTTGGAAGACAACCCGAATGCAAAACAAAAAGCTTCTAAAAACTGCCCCGTAGATTGCCAAGCATCCTATAAAGCTTGGCCATGGGCTTAACTATATCAAAATCATACAGATGATTTTGTCAAAATCGTCCTAAACCAGGAAGGCAGCGAGCAGCTCACAACCCAGAAGTGTCACAGATTTCCTTGCAAATGCTTGGCAATAATTTTGTTGGATTCCAGACCACAAGTCCAGGAGGGACTGTCAGATCCTGTGTTCTGACTGCCTGCCTGCTGCCATCCACTGCTTCTCAGAGAGCCAAGACCAAGACAAGCAGCTCAGGCTGGGTTTGGGCATTTCAGTCCTGAGGAGGCTGACCCAGAGCAGCCTCCAGCACCAGGTTCACCCTGCTCAGACCTCAGTGAGAGCAGACAAGTGCTGGGGAGAAGGATGCCTGGATGCTCCTGGGAGCAAAATCAGCAGCCCTGGGGCAGGGGAAGGCAAGACCTCTCCAGCCCTTGGTTGTAAACTTCTGTGCCTCAGCCCTGGTGAACGTGTAAACCTCAGGTGTCTGTGAGCAGAACAGAGCCAGAAATGTCACCAGGGGCTGCAGGGCACAGCTCCACAGCACGTGTCCTCTGCCTGGCCCCACAGTGTGAAAAGCCCCTGGGGAAGGTGCAACCAAATAAATGCATCAGGCCAACTGTTCCCTGGGACAGAAATCCTTCACCTTTGGAGATCCACAGCCCCAAAGCAGAATATTCCATTATAGGCCAGCACCAGCTGCAAGCAGGAGGTGCCTGCTGGGGGCAATGCTGGGCTCCCTGCTCCTTTCTGACCCTGCAAAGGTCCCTGGCCAGCTGGGACACCTTCCAGCCTGCTCAGCCTTCCCTCTGCATCCCTCCCAGAAGCAGGCATCAGACTTATTCCAGGAGGATCCCGGGCAGGCTCCTGGAGCACAGGATGTGTGCTGAGACTGGGGCAGAGAGGGGCAGGGGCTGGCCTGAGGTGCCCCTTAGGTGGGCTCAGAGTGACAAGAGGGGTGAGGGACACAGCTGTGCAGAGAGTCACATTTTTTCAGTCCGTGTTGCCCTAAAAAACAAATGTCCCAGGATGCAGACAATAATGTTTTTATGAGACTCTAAATTCTAAACTCAAACGCTCTTTGTAGTGGACCAATAGCCAACACGTGGCCCCGCGTCTCATGCTGAACTTTTGTGGTCCTGCAGGGGGAAAAAAAAGGCCCTGGTGAGCATTTACACTGAGCACTTTGTTCTCCCAGATTTGTAGAGCAAAGAGAATAATGTATTGAGACTCTCAGCCCGTGCCAGTTTGGCTTCATTTGTCCTTCTGAACTTGACCTGAGAGATAATGTTTCCTTCTAATCTGCTGCCGTCCACCTCCAGCAGGGACCCAGTGAATAATTCTCCCAAACAAGCCCCGATTCTTAGGACTCTGTCTGGCCCCAACCCTTTCTCCCCTTTACAGAGTAATTGTTGTGTTCATGACATGGTAATAGCCCAAGCTGTATTCCAGCCCACACTTGCCATGGCCACACAAACAAGGTTCAGGCTGTGCTGCTTTGGGGATAATGTCTGCTCCTTTGGCATTATTTGAAAGAATGTGCCAGGCTCCCTTTGCCAGCCTGCGTCACATCACAAGGCAGATACTGGGGCTTCTCAAGAAGCCAGCACATCCTCCAAAGAGCTAAGCCTTTTTTTTTTTTTTTCTTTTTTTTTTTTTTTTTTTTTTTCCCCCCATGCCCGATAATAAATTACTGTTAGGCTCCCGTGGAAAGAAGAGGCAAGGAAGAGGAAACGAGGCTTATGAGTCTCTGGTTCATTTGACAAATCTTTCCTATTCTTTTCTCTTCAGGTGCTTATGTCACCCTTTCACAATGATATTTTAATAAGCCTCTGTAAGCTTCACAAATTGCCCTTTACATCTGTAGGAGATGGGAAGCTCCAGGGGATGAGCAATATCCACACTGAATGCACAAGGAACTCATTATCTCACCTGCTCCTGGATATCACTCTCTAGGGATACCTGAGCTGGGTGCCCCCTCTGAAAACACCCAGGGGAGCTCCCTCTGCTGCAGAATCAGCAACACCAGAGCTGCCTTCATGGTGTCTTTTGGGGGGATAAAGCCAAACTCAGGTCAGTGTGGTCGGGCACTGTCAGGGACCTTTGTTCTGAACTCTGTTCATGAGATTAAGAAGTGTCCAGGGGTGAGCCCCTGATACCTCCCAGGAAGGCTGGAGAAAGGAAAGCCTAAAGCTTGGCTGCCGAGGTGTTCCTTTGCTAGGGGGAGGCTGGCTGACTCAAGTAATTACTGTTATTTACTGCTAAGTAATGGGTTAGCTCAGACTGACATTTGCATTGCATCCAAGTGTCACCCAGCACCTGGCAGCTGCTCAGGCTGTGGTGGGGCAGGGTGAGCACCTGCATGGATGTGCCAGCACATACGTGTGCATGCATGTGGAGCCAGGAACATGCATGCAGAGGGATGTGTGCTGGCTGCAATCTGTGTGGGCTCTTTCCTGACTAGTCTATGCATGGCAAGGGGGTTTCTCTCCAGGAAATAGAGGAAAAAAAACACAAAAAAACCACCACCTCTCACGTGCAGGTTCACACACGAGCATGTCTGTGCAAAAACATGCAGGCATCCAGCATCCAGTGTGGGTATAAGATTGCTTATCTCCCAGAGCAGTGGGGAAAAGAACCAGAAAGGCACTGAGAGGGGTTTGGCTCCCCCAGTCTGTGCTTAGTACTGGGTGCTGCAGCCCCTACAAGCCCTACCTGCCCCAAACCTTCCCACCCCATCCCCACGGCTCAGACTCTGCCCTGTCCCTGGGTTTGGTCCTGAGCTCCCAGAGCAATGCAGTGAGTGTGAAATATTCCTGCACAGGACAGCTTGTTCCGAGGGAACAGGAGCTCAGACAACCTGAGCAGGAATGGTGGTGTCCTCTGTGTATCATGAGGATGGTCTCCTGCCAAATTCCTCTGCACCTCCTGCCTCTATTAAACGTGTCAATCATTTCCTGGCAATTCAAGCCCCAGAGAAGAGCTGAGAGGCAACTTCAGACGGTTCAGTTGCTTTCATTAAAAGGTGAAAAATACATGCTGAGCAGGAGCTGAGAGTGGGGCTGCTGAACCCTTCCTGCCAGGGAAAGGAAACCAGGAACAAACGACCTCCCCATAGTCCCACTGTCAGCCCACGGGATACCCCCCGATACCGACTGCTCGGAGACAGCCCCCAGACCCTCAGCTGGGGGTCTCGGTCTTTTTGGGTGACTGGGAAAGCTGAGGGGGAGCTGAGGGGGTGAGGGGATGCAAAGAAGGCAAAGGGGATGGAGGAAAACCCAGGCACACGGCCCCTGGATGGGGCAGGCAAGGGACAGCAGTGATCTGCCTGGGGTCACAGCACTGGGACGGTGTCTGTGAGCCTGGATGGTGCCAGCAGTGTCCTCGCCAGCTCTTGCAAGTCAGCACAGGAGATGGAAGGGAATCAGCTCCTGTTTCTGGAGCTGAACCCAAGCAAAAGGGCTGGGGTTTTTGGCTCCTCACCCTCAGCTCCAGCTGCAGTGCTGGGGGGGAAGGTGCCCTCCTCGTGGGTGGCACCGGGGCTGCTGTGGCAGGGCCAGCAATGCTGGCACCTGGGGAGCAGTGGGGCTCTGGGAAGAGAAGAGCAGAGGCCAAATGACTCAAAGATTCCTGGCAAGGGCAAAGCTGGTGCCAGCCCAGCCCAGCCCAGCGTGAGAGAGACGGACAAGGGGCAGAGGAATATGGTCAGGGAAATGGGGACAGGGCACACCAAGTGATGGGAGGTTCAGGGGCAGTGAGATTGGAGGCTGCAGCTGTTCCTGTTTCATGAGGCAAGACAAAAAGGATGTTGCACAAGAACAGACACACTTTAACTGCACCTGCAGCCCCCCATGACCAGGACCTTGACCCCAGCCCGCTGCAGACAGGCTCAGCAAGTGAAAGGCTCCTGGGCAGGTGGCTTTGCCCTGGGGTCAGGGACTCTCCTGCTGGCAGATGCCCCTCACTGCCCTGGGAAATGCCAGGGCCCAGCTGGGCACTGATGACAAGCTCCAGCCCCAATTCTTCTGGACCCTTCCTCCCCCAACAGGGATATTGATGTGTGCACAACTCCTGTGCTCAGCTGAGCCCAGGAAAACACCTCCCTGGGAATGGACACCAGTGTCTCAAGAGGCTCTGGGACAGCTCTGCATGGAGCAGCGTGTGAGCCAGACCCTGGTCCCTGCTTGCCCAGTCCAGGGGCTCCTGGAGAGCCCCAGCACCACTCCCACCCGGGCAGCTCTCATCTCTTCTCCTGCTGTTCTGCTTCTTCCCTCTGCCTTTGCCTCCTCTTGTAATTGCTTTGATCTTCACTCCAGGGGCTCGCTGTTAAAAATTCATGTTTCACAGATGTTGCTGCCCATGGCTTGAAAAATGGCTTTTCTCCCCCAGGTAGTGGCTCACACCAACTCCTGAATGAGACTGTTCAGCTCTGAGCTTGACAGCTGGGGACAAAACATCTCGGGCTGCTCGTGCCCTGCTGGGACAGGACAGGACAGAAGGGATGAGCTGTGACCACCCTGTGTGCCCAGGACAGGGACAGACTGGGATGGGACAGGACAGAAGGGATGAGCTGTGACCACGCTGTGTGCCCAGGACAGGGACAGACTGGGATGGGACAGGACAGAAGGGATGAGCTGTGACCACGCTGTGTGCCCAGGACAGGGACAGACTGGGATGGGACAGGACAGAAGGGATGAGCTGTGACCACGCTGTGTGCCCAGGACAGGGACAGACTGGCCCCCTGGCCATTTTCCCAGTGGCCACCTTGTCTCCCCACCTTGCCCAGCCTCACCAGGGGCTGGGTTAGAGGCGGGCTGGCAGCCCAGGGCAAGCCCAGCCTGGGAACGGTCCTGACTCCCGTCCTGCCGGTGTTTTGGGAAGGGAGGGGAGGGATGGATGCAGCGCCCGGGGCAGCGGGGTGGGTGCAGCAGGAAGTCAGGCTTGCTGAGCTGGGTGTGTAGCATGTGGGGATGCTTGTCTGGGCTCCCAAAGCATTTTCCAAACACTTTAATTATAGTGATTTATACGGCAAAAGTGTGGGGGCGAGAGCTTGGGAAAGGCATTAGCAGGTTTCTTCTGAGGGCTCTAATCAGAGGCAGGTGACGGGGGGGAGGGAGGGTACAGCACAGGGGGTGTCCCTTGAACTGCAGTGTCAGGAGAGTTTTGAGGGCTGCAGAACCTCCCAGCCACGCCAGGGATGTGCTGATGGCATCCCTGAGCTCTTGGTGCACGATGTGCTCCTGCAGGAACAGCCCTGAATGGCACCAGCCATGGGGCTCCTGTCCCTTTGCCTGCTCCTGAGCCAAGGAACATCCAGGGCACCACCCCCCTCACACAACACTGTCCATGTGCATGAACACCAGGCCATGGGGCTCACAAGTGCCTTTGCCAGGTAGCCACCAGAAAACACTCAACCAGCCCACAGCAACCCAGCCCCTCTTGCTGGTGTTACTTGAAAAATCAATAACCTCTGCTCTTCTTGTTTTGTAGAACACCATTCTCTTAAATTCCCAGATGTTTCTTCCACACATGCACACCCAGACACTCACCCCATGTTCTGCAGTTCCCTGGCACCCAAAGAGCCCCAGCTCTCTGCACAGACCCAGCAGCTCCAGCACCCCAGGGCTGCACAGCCCCCCCTGAACCCCCCGAGCCCCACAAGCCCGACTTGCTCTGAGGATGCTGTCAGGGTTCTGATGACACCAGGGGAAGGTAGAACAACACCAGGCTGCTGGCAGGGCTGGTGGCACAGCCTGGTTATCAGCTGGTGAGGGTTGGCAGCAGAGCTGGAGTGGTGGCTCTGACCCCTCTGAGCTGCCCCAGGACACGGCCCTGGCAGCGTGGCCACAGCACTTGTCACCCCCACTGCAGTCCTGCTCTGTTTTCTGGTAAATAACCTTTTCCTGTCCTTTTTGATCCTGATGTCTATTGATGTCTGAAATCCCTCACAGCCAGGTCTGGCCTCAGCCAGCCGAGGTGCCCTGCACACCCCACGGCCACAGAGCTGGGGTGGGCGAGGGGCAGAGCCAGCCCTGCTTCACCAGGATGCCCCCAGCCCCCCTCACACACTTCCGCTCAGATGTGGCTGGGGGGATGATCCCAGTGGAAATGTGGCATTGAGGACAGAAGGAAAAAAAGAGAGTAATTTAAAGAAATGTACCTCTGCTTCCCAGGATGGCTCCTTCAGGCTGTGCAGGCAGGGTGAGCATCCCCAGCCTCATCTCCTGGGGACTGGGGGGCAGCAGCCCCCACGGCAAAGTGTTCAGCCTCAGGAACAGCATCCAGGTCCTCAGAGGGCAAAGGCAGCTGAGCCCATGGCTGCAGGATGCCCCATTCCCCCCACTGACCCACAGAAGGGTTGGGAGCCAGCAGGTGAAGGTCAGGGCTGGGGGGGGGGCTCCCAACCCCATTCCCCACCTGGGGGACATCTGCACTGAGCCACAGGGACACTGGGTGGCAAACCCACTCTGCCCTACCTGGGGAGACAATTTGCTGATTAAGGGATAAGCAATCACTCCTCTACCCACAGGCTCACCTTATCACTTAATTGAATGCAATTGATTGAGAAGCTAAAAGCAGCCCTGGCTTAGAGCTCTGCAGCTGGTGCCTGGGAGCAGGGCAGCCCCCTGAACCCTTAAAAGCATTGGCATCAAGGGCAGGCACAGCCTTGCTCTCCTAAAGTGTCTCACACATCATGACAGGGAACCAGGAGCAGCAGAAGGGCAGTTCCAGGGGAATATTATTTATCATACTTCAAGTCTGCACAAACAACCTCTTATTCTTGCCCTCTCTGCCCTCAGTGGGCAGGCTCTGCTCCCACAGAGATTTCGAGGGAAGGAAGTGTGCATCTGCAGGGTGCTGTGGGGGCAGCTGGGCTCTTAAGTGGTCTGACCACCAGCCCACAGTGCTGGGAACAGAGCCCAGAGGAGCTGCTGCCCCAGCACCGTGTGTGTGGAGAGCTGTGTGGGGAAGCAGCTGCAGCCAGGGCTGCTTGGGAACCTGCATCCTGGAAGCAGGGATGGAGAGGAGGAATCCTAGAATCCTAGAATTGGCTGGGTTGGAAGGGACCTCAGAGCTCATCAAGTCCAACCCTTGCTCCACTCCCCCCGTGGTTCCCAGCCCATGGCACTGAGTGCCACATCCAGGCTCTTTTGAAATATCTCCAGGGATGGAGAATCCACCCCTTCCCTGGGCAGCCCATTCCAATGGCTGAGCACCCTCTCCAGAAAGAAATTCTTTCTCATGTCCAACCTAAACCTCCCCTGGCACAACTTGAGACCTCTTGTGCCCTCTTGTCTTGCTGAGAGTTGCCTGGGAAAAGAGCCCAACCCCCCCCTGGCTCCAACCTCCTTTCAGGGAGTTGGAGAGAGTGATGAGGTCTCCCCTGAGCCTCCTCCTCTCCAGCCTCAACACCCCCACCTCCCTCAGCCTCTCCTCATAGGATCTGTGCTGGATCCCTTCCCCAGCCCAATTGCCTCCTTTGGACCTGCTCCAGCACCTCAATCTCCTTCCTGAGCTGAGGGGCCCAGAACTGGACACAGGACTCGAGCTGTGGCCTCACCAGCACAGCTCTGCTCCCCAGGCACTGCCCAGGCATGGTCATTCTTTGCTGACATCTGGGTCCCCAGGCAATAAATACAGCAAGGGGCTCAGCACAGAGCAAATCTCACTTGGGAAGTTTTGAGAGAGAGAGGAAGAGGTGCCCCAGGCCAGCCCCTGCCCCATCATCACCCCTTAACAAAGCCATGACACTTGGGGTTTTTTTGTCCCTAGGGAAGGGGTAGAGCTTCTGCAAAAAGCCAGGCCTTCCCCTGTGGCCCTTGGCAGGAGCCATGTTTGGAGTAATACATCATCAATGGAAGGTATCTAATGATATATTGCCCTAATACATCACCATAGCAACACTGCTCTAATCATGTATTATTCTAATGTGTTACCCAAGTGCACATTCTTCCTGATGATGTATGGCTGGGATTGCTCTGCTCTGCCAAGCCCAGAAGCAGCAAAGCTCTGCTGACTGCCAAGCACCTTCCTTGGAGAGGTACCTGCCATGGCATGGGTGCAGTGGCCATGGCAGGGGTGCAGTGGCCATGGCAGGGGGTGCAGTGGCCATGGCAGGGAGTGTAGTGGCCATGGCAGGGGATGTAGTGGCCATGGCAGGGGTGCAGTGGCCATGGCAGGGGATGCAGTGGCCATGGCAGGGGTGCAGTGGCCATGCCAAGGGATACAGTGGCCATGGCAAGAGGTGCAGTGGCCATGGCATGGGTGCAGTGGCCATGGCAGGGGTGCAGTGGCCATGCCAGGGGTGCAGTGGCCATGCGAGGGGATGCAGTGGCCATGGCAGGGGATGCAGTGGCCATGACAAGAGGTGCAGTGGCCATGGCAGGGGTGCAGTGGCCATGGCATGTGTGCAGTGGCCACGGCATGGGTGCAGTGGCCACGGCAGGGGTGCAGTGGCCCTGGCATGGGTGCAGTGGCCACGGCAGGGGTGCAGTGGCCCTGGCATGGGTGCAGTGGCCATGGCAGGGGTGCAGTGGCCATGGCAGGGGATGCAGTGGCCATGGCAGGGGTGCAGTGGCCACGGCAGGGGTGCAGTGGCCAGCAGCAGGTGGGCTCAGCTCTCCTCCTGTCCTGCAGGACACCTCTTGTCACAACGGGGACTCCTGGTCACTGCTCGTTGTATCACGCAGGGGAAAAGCCGGTTTGGGGCCGGGCAGTGTGTGTGGCAGTGACTGCCAGCACTGTGCTGGCTGTGAGGTGGCTGCTGGGGCTGCAGGGACAGAGTCTGAGTCCTGTGAAGGTGCAGCAGAGCTCCCGTGGCCCTGCCAGCACCCACCTTCCTTTATCAGAGATGAGGTAAAGGCTCTGAAAGCAAAGCATTCCTTTCCCGGCATTTGAAAAGTTCAGGAGGGGAAGTGCTGGCTGGCTGGAGCGTTTCTCCAGGCCCCTCCAAGGTATCAAAGCTGCACAGTGCCCGGGATTGCTCATTGACAATGAAAATACCAGCTGGAATTCTCCTGCCGCCAGTCACAGGGAGGGCATTGTTCCCAATCCACACTATCTTTTTTGACAATTCAAATGCCATTAATTCAGTCACCCCAGTGCGTAGGACAGTTATCCGAAATGTTTTCCCAAACAGCTCGCTGACTATAGAGCAACAATTCATGGAATTGCTCGGGGACATCTGTGCAAAGCAAGGCACAGCAAAGAGCCTGAATGCTCCCTGTGTGGACCCCGGATTCCAGCAAGGAGCAGGGAAGCTGCAGACAGAAGGACTGAATGAAATCATTCCATCTATGCAAATCCACGCCAAGCTCTCCTCGAAGCTGCTGTCGGCGGGAGCTCTGCCCCCCCGGACTGCCAGGGAAGGAGATTTTTATTGCGCATCGGGACGTTCCCTGGGCAGGGATCACTCCCAGTGCTGTCCCCTGGCTCTGACACCCACAGAGGGGCTGCGGGCAGGGCAGGGGCAGGAGGGGCTCACAGGATGGATTCGCTCCCCTCCTGCTCTGCCCAGGCTTTGGGAGACGCTCGGCAGTGAAAGTTAATTACCAGCTTAATTAAAGCTAACGGCACCCGCGGCTTTATTCCTGCAGCAGCCGCCAGAGGAGCAGCAGCGCTGCAGTGGGGACAGCGGCAGGAACCCTCGGGGGACCTGGAACAAACCCCCACCTGAGAGCACCCACCTGAGGGAGCCCAGGAGCAAAGCAGGACAGGGAATCCCCCGAGCCACCAGCAGCAGGGTGCTGGGAACCAGAACCAGAATCAGCCTGGAAGCCCAGCACCGGGATACTCTGCCTGTCCCATCCCCAGGATGCTCTGTCTGTCCCGTCCGGGATGCTCTGTCTGGCCCATCCCCAGGATGCTCTGTCTGTCCCACCCCCGGGATACTCTGCCTATCCCCCCCCAGAATGCTCTGCCTGTCCTAGCACCGGGATATTCTGCCTGTCCCAACACCAGGGCTCTGCCTGCCCCACTCCCGGGATGCTCTGCCTGTCCCATCCCCGGGATGCTCTTCCTGTCCCCCCCCAGGATGCTCTGCCTGTCCCGTCCCCGGGATGCTCCTCCTGTCCCACTGGCACACCCCACAGCCCTGGGGCTGGCAGCCCCTGGCTCAGGCTTGGCCACAGGACAGGTTTGGTGCTGTCACAAGCCAAGGGGGAGGTGGCCTCACCCCCAACAGCCCTGTCACAGGGTCAGCAGAACACACAGGTGAACCCACATGTCATCCAGGTCCCCGTGACATACCCAGCACTGAGGGGACAAAGCACTTCAGTGCCAGGTCCCCACTCCTGGGGCAGAACCAGGCAGAGCCCCAGCTGGGCCAGGACAGAGCTGGAGCAGAGGCAGGAGGGCTGCTTGGTCCCCAGGCTGTCCCTCAGATGGGGACACAGATGCCACAGCCCTGTCTGTGTGGGTGGTGAGATGTGGAAGCCTCCCTGTGCTGCCTCTGCAATGCTCCTGGGCTGATTCCAGTCCCTCAACATTTCAGAGGGAAGGCAGTGACAAATTACAGGGTCTGCAGCAGAGAAGAAGGGAAACACAGAATGGTTGCATTATCCATAACGTTCCCAATAGCTGATGGGTGAGGACACCCGAAGGATTTTTGAAGTTTCAGTAGAAACCCTCCAAATGGCAGCACAAAGGCAAAGTCTGTATTAATCCAGGGTCTCCTGAGAAAGCCCTCTGAGGATGTGCTCAGCATCATCCTGCTGACAGCCCATGTAACACCAGCCAAGGGACCTTTTCCTTATCCCCAAGGAGGCAGGAGTTGTTCTGAGAGCTTTCTGAGAGGGATAAACACACAGCCAGGAGACAATGAGACTTTTCTAAATTGCTATTTCCCCACCTTCCCTATCCAGGGCTCAGTGGGAATGCTTAATAGTCAGTTTCTGGAAACAAAACAGTGTTTTGAAAGCTGCTGAAGAAGCCCAGTGCTTTCACCAAAACTGAGAGTAAGAAAATATCACCTCCTAATCCTTTGGGGAACTGAATTTGCAGATCAGCTCTCTCAGTTTAATGAAGCACAAACTTTGCCTTCCAAAGGCTGGTGGAGCCCAGCACCCTGTGCCTGGCAGGATGCAGAGCTGATAGCTCTGCCATGTGTCAGACACAGCCTTGGAAGTGCTGCCATGCTGGAAAACAACATGGTTTTGTGTTCAAAACTGGCAAATCTCCAGGCTGGGGTTTCAAGGGATAATTTGTAGATTGAATGTTAATTAACAATATTGTTGTTATCTGGAAAGGCTCTAGGTGCTGACTGCACCCTATGGCTAATTGCACATCGTCACCTCTTTTTTTTTTTTTTTTTTAGCCCAAACAGAACAATTGTGTTGGGCAATTCCAACACAGCTCCTGATTCAGGAAGCTAATTGAAGGCATATGGGAAAAGGTGATTCTTACTGTGTCCAGGCTATGGCACTCCCTCCTCAAACTCTGCTGCTTTAACTACTTGCTCAGATCCTGGACTGTTCCTTCACCCTCCTCCTTCACCCTCATCATGCTTTCCTACCCATCCCAACCATGAGAACTGGAGGTCAGGAGCAGGCACCACATCAGTGGGATCTCTAGTAGCAGAAATATTGTTTTAATATTTGGGGAAAGAGACAGGCAGGGGAAATACTGTCAGTTCTGCACAACACTCAGAGCTGGGACACGGCTCTGCACACGGGAGCCTTGGCCAAGAAGGCCAATGGCATCCTGGGGTGCATTAGAAAGGGGGTGGTTAGTAGGTCAAGAGAGGTTCTCCTCCCCCTCTATTCTGCATTGGTGAGGCCACACCTGGAGTATTGTGTCCAGTTCTGGGCCCCTCAGTTCAAGAAGGACAGGGAAGTGCTTGAAAGAGTCCAGCGCAGAGCTACTGAGATGATTAAGGGAGTGGAACATCTCCCTTATGAGGAAAGGCTGAGGGAGCTGGGGCTCTTTAGTTTGGAGAAAAGGAGACTGAGGGGTGACCTCATCAATGTTTTCAAATATGTAAGGGGTGAGTGTCAGGGAGATGGAGTTAGGCTTTTCTCAGTGGTGACCAGTGATAGGACAAGGGGTAATGGGTGTAAATTGGAGCATAGGAGGTTCAAGTTGAATATCAGAAAAAATTTTTTTACTGTAAGGGTGACAGAGCCCTGGAACAGGCTGCCCAGGGGGGTTGTGGAGTCTCCTTCACTGGAGACATTCAAAACCCACCTGGACACGTTCCTAGGGGATGTACTCTAGGGGGCCCTGCTCTGGCAGGGGGGGTTGGACTAGATGATCTTTCAAGGTCCCTTCCAACCCCTAGGATTCTAGGATTCTAGGATTCTATGATTCTATGATTCTATGATTCTTTCTGTGCTAAACACAGGTTCACAGCTCACCTGAAAAAGGCAGCTGAGGGGGTTCCAGCAGCATGGCACAGCCCAGGGCCTCCCCAGAGCTGGAGAGGAGCCCTGGCCCTGCTCAGCAATGGGCTGTGATTTATATGGCACTTGTACAATTGATGCGCTTTGTGCCTGGGGACAGTTAAATGGGAGCTCTGTCATTAGTTTAAGCAGAGGTTAAAGGTGATCAATAACAAGGGTTTCATGCCCAATTGATCACCCCCTGCTATTTATTTCTGCCTTTTTGCTTGCCATCCCGTGGTGCTTTTAGAAATAGTAATTAAAGACATAACAAGCCTTCCACTAAGCAGAATCTCAAACACTCCCTGTATCGATTCGCTGCTCTCCCTCCTAATGACACTGCCCCGTGCCTGGCCCCAACACCAGCAGGGCTGGGACAGCCTCTGAGGGCAAAGCCCCCTCCCCAGGGCAAAGCCCCCATGGCTTGGGAAGGGTCTGGCAGCAACAAGAGACCAGAAAACCACCCTTGGCACAGGCACCCACCCCTGCCCCCCCCAGCTCCCTGAGACCTCCCTGGAGGGAGGCAGAGAGGGAGCTCCCCCCCTTTCCTCCAACGAAGCAGCCCCAGGTACCTCCAGCTCCATTCTCTGAAGTGATGATGGTTTAAGGGCAGCAAGGAAAACCCCAGGCCCCGTGGTGATCACAAAGTACAGGGCTGTCCTGGGACCACGGGTTTGCCACGGGAGTTCTCCACCTTTCCCCAGGACCATCAGGCTTCTCCCCCAGCCTTGCTGCCCCACGGGTCCTGCCAGTCTGCACGGAGCATTTATTTGTATCCAGCCCAATGGGAAGCAGAACACAAAGCCAGGTTTGGCAACAGCTTCATCCCTTTACTCCTGATTAATGCTCCCACACCTGGGGCTGTGCTAAGGCACGAGAAAAGCCTTGATTAGAACTGAGCACTGAGTATGTGCTGGCTCCTTGCACTTTCTCTGCAGAGGACACCAAGGCAGGAGGAACACGGACCTGGGTCCTGAAGAATCAAAATGCCAAGTTACAGCCAGCAGGATGGGGGAGAAGACACATTGCTGCTCCTCCAGACAGCCCCAGCAGATCCACAGCACAGCCAAGGCAAATCAAAATAACTCTGTGCTGATGGAACTCAGCTGGGAGCTGCCTCTTGTCACCATGAGCTGGAGCTCCATGGGGCTTCTGGGCTGCTGGAAACTTTCAGGAGTGGGTTAAGCCCTTCCACAGCATTTATCCTCAAAAACACACAGCAAGCCTGTCTTGCCATCCACAGCTCTGGGGCAGCAAGGTCAGGGACGCTGTGCCCAGAGCAGGAAAAAAAACCATGAGCAGCCTGGTGAGGGATGGGAAAGCAGTTCTTTTATCCCTGCAGAACCACTCTGTGTCCAGAAATGCTGGAAATGCTCTTTCCAGAGTCCCCTGCAAGCACCCTCCACTCACACCACCAGCTTGGGAGCATCTCACCTTCTGCTGAGGTATTCCCATCACCCCACAGACATTAACCCTTGCAATTTAAGATTTATTACATCCCTCCATGAGAAGTAAAAGCACCTTAAAGAAAAAAACAAACAACACATTTCTTTTAGTCCTCAACATATCTGGGAGTAAAATCCAGGTGCTCTGATACTGTTTGAGAGGAAAGTTCCCTTTGCAGCCAGTCTGACAGCTGCCCTTCTGTACTGCAGTCCTCACTCCTGCTGATTTACTTAAAAGAGCCATCACTTCTTTTGTCTTTATCTGTGTCAGCCTTAAACATGACTGAAAAAACTTCAAGTTGTAAAAGAATTCTATATTTTTAAAAAATACATGAAGACAACTGATGACTCTGAGCTCTTTGAATGACTCTTCAAAACCAGTCCTGCAAGTGACTGCAAAAGATGCAAACATGAAAAACAAATTCATTTCCCAGGGTTTTGGCTAGCTACAAATTTAAGATCCAGCATAAGCTCCAAGTCACACAGGGTGAGCAGGAGGTACTCAGACACATCAAGGTCCAGGTAATGAAAACCACAGGACAAATTTCCACAGAAGAAAAAAAAAAAAAAAAAAAAAAAAAAAAAAAAAAAAAAGACCCTACAGTGAAATGAAAAGATGTCCATTGGCTTTCTCATACCTTCTGTTGATTCTTAGTGAGGAGCAGGCACTTCCACAGAGCACCTGACAACTCCTGCCTTTTTTTTTTTTTTTTTTTGTTACATCTACAAGAAGATTGTTATTCATCCATTGACTTTCCAGGCTGTTAAGGGCACAGCTCCCCACACAAGGCACTTCAGCAAGCCACCCCCCTTTCTTGGAAACATTATAAAAGAAATGCTGTTCTTTGGCTTTAGTGAGGACTGCCCAGTTCAGCCCTAGAGCAGCTGCTGCAGAGACTAAAAAAAAAAAAAAATAAATCCCAGACCTGGAAGAATGATAATCTGGAGATCCAAGCAGATTGCCCTGTGGAGCTGCAAGAAGTCACCAGGTCCACAAGAAAGCACAACCCAGGTGGTGAAGGTGTTGCACAGATGCATCTATCAGGCAGAATGCTCCAAAAGAGGGAAAACCCATTTAAAATGTCTTGAAAAGTTTCTCATGGCCAGCACTCCCCTCTGCACCAAGCAGCGGATGAGCCAACATCCCCGGGTAACTGAGCATCTTTGCAAGGCTTCCCAGAAACAACACTGATTTTAACTCCCACCAAAAATAATGTGATATCAAGGACCATGAAATATTCATGAGGCCTGATCCAACATGCACATTCTGTCTGCTGTACAGGATCATTTGCTTTAACACTGCCCTCGCAGCCTTACAATTCCTGGGCACAGCGCGGTGGGTTCCACGGAGCAGCTCGGTGTTATTGGCTCAAACTGAAACCACAGGGAACTTCCAGGGGTAGATTTGACATGAATGATAAAGGAAAACACCAAATTAACTGCAGGCAGCTGTATTTCCTCTCCCGTGCCTGGGTGGAAGCTGGGTGTGCACACACACACACACACGCACACACACACACACACACACACTCACACTCCCCAACAAATAACGAGTGGGAGAGATGCTGAATGCCCATAAATCAGCTCTGCAAGGCTCAGGAGGAGTTCACATTATAGATTTAAACCAGCTCCCTCTCTGTCTGTTCCCTCTGGACACACACACAGGTACAACAGAGATGCTCAGACCCCACATCACTGCTGGGAGCGTGGAGAAATTCCCTGGGGTTGCCCATTTCAGGAAGGGCTCTTGGGCCAGGTCTCTCTAAGCAGCAATATTAATGCCAGCAACACCAGACCCTTTCCTCCACGGACATTTAGCATTTTAGGAACAAAAGCAACAGCTCTGAGCACAGCAGGGGGGAGCAGCCCCCCCCCAGCATCCCTGCTGCTCCAGGGGCACCAAGAGCCAGGGGCAGCTGCACTCCTGTCCTGAGCAAATGAGACAAGCTGCAAGCACCAGCTCGGACTTTGTTGCCCAGGATGTGCTGATTTGAAACCAACCCAACTGTAAGAAACAATACAAGGCAGCAGAGTTGGGGACTTGTGCCCTGGGGACATCACCCCAGCTTCCAATAGCTGTGAAATAACACGGAGCTTTCCCTGGGCTGATCCAGATCCAATAAAAAAACCCACAAAAAACAACACATTAGCATGAAATTAAAATATATGCAAACAGTATTAGCACAGAATTAAAATATATGCTCAACCAGACAGTGCTGAAAGCTCTCTTTGTGGGAGAGGGAGCAAGCAGGGATGGGCAGAGTTAGGAGCAAGATGCCCAAGTGTTAACAACTGCTGCTCAAAATTTAAAAGAACATGGATTACAGTGTTTGGATTGCTGCTTTAGGCAGTTCAGGGACAGTCTGGATTGCTGGCACTCTGCTGGGATCGGGCTCCTAGGGGATAGCAGCAGGGAGAGGAGAGCAGCTCCTGCTGAAAGCAGAAGGTGAATACGGCACCAGGGATCCTGTCTGAGAGTGCCCGGGCAGGGCAAGTGCTGTGCTGCAGCCACTCCTGCAGTTAGGATGGAGAAAATACACTTCTGCAAGTGGCTGTAAGAATCAAAAAGATCTGAAGATAAAGTTGAACACCAAAACCTGTTCCTAAGCACACGGGGAAGCTGAGCAAGAACCGTTCACCTTCTTAAAAATCATTTAAAAAAAAAAAGCTTTTTCTTTTAAAAATCTACTGAATATTGTCTGCCTTCCAGAAAACTATTTCCTAAAATAGCTGATAACCAATTTAGAATGACAAAAGCATTTGGGAAGTGCAGCTGCCCTCCCGAGCACCTGGAGAAGGCAGGTGGGCTGCCCAGCCCCCAGCACAGGGACACGGGGGGGGGGGGACGACACGGGGGGGGGGACGACACGGGGGGGGGGGACGACACGGGGGGGGGGGACGACACGGGGGCTCAGCACAGCCCTGACCTTCTGCCAGCACCGTGTCTGCACGATGCCAACAGCCCCAGCTGAGCAGAGAGAGCCCCATGGCCACTGCTCCACCAGCCCCAGGTTGGACCCAGTGGGCACCAGTCCCTCCAGACACAGGACCCCCCAGCCCCTCGGGGCTGGATGGCACCTGGAGGACAGAGCTGGCCCATCCTGGTGAGTTCAGCCTGGAACTGGAGAGGAGAAACAGCCCCAAAAAGTCCCTGCAGCTCCCTCTGCCCTTGCAGACAGGGCAGGGTTTCACATCAGTGCAGACCTGAGCCCCTCTAACACTGGTAATGCAATTCTCCTGCTCCTTTTCTGCACTTTGCATATTCTGCTATTTAGTTTGTGCATTTTTAAGTAACCAGTTGCCACGCTTGCTTTTCCTTAATGTTCCAACATCACAGTCCTACCTTGCTCTGCTTTACTCCCCATGTACGAGCTCATACTTCCACTTCAGTGAGAAAAAAACATCACCAAAACCAACCAACCAAAAAAACCCCAAACACCCCCCCCCCCCCCCAAAAAAAAAAAAAAAAAAAAAAAAATCCAGTAAAACAAACAAAAAGCAAGCACCAAAAAATAATCCTGCCCTCGGTAATTGCTATTTAATCCTTGACCAAGAAAACGACCAAGTTCTTGTAAGAGAGGCAAACCTTTGGGGCATTTGATTTTTAGAGCAGCTGAGCACTGGAAGGCTGCAGAAATAAGATCTAGAAAATGTATTTTGTATTTGCTGCTCAGCAGCATGAAAGAGCTAATGCAGAGGGGCTGGCAGTGCCTTATCCAATGTGACAAAGCCAACAACCCAAGGGTGCTCAGCCTCTCCAGCACTCACAGCACATCTCATCCATCACGAGAACACAATGTGAAAATTGACCCTTCCCTTCTAAGTATCAATATAAATATTGTTTGCCAGCCAGGTAACATCAGGAATAACTACAGAAATAACTCTTGGTACAGGAAAGCAGTACAATTAATCATTCAGTGCCAACAAGAAATTGTTTTCCTTAAAAATAAAGAACCCCCCCCCCCTCTTTTGTTAATTTCTGACTTTTGTTTCTTCCCTTTAAGCCTCGCTATCACACAGCAATTTACAAGTAAAAGCTGTAGAGTTACAGTATTACCAAACAAAACACATTGATACATGTGTGAAACATGGAAAAAATAGTTAAGGAAAAATTTTTAGAGTTGAAAGTTAATTTAAATGCTTTTGTGATACATTGACTCCATTGTTAAGCCATCATGCTCCTTGACTTTTTTGCTGGAGTGTAACCCCCTAAGCTACTCCATTTGCTCAGTCATTTAGAAATCAGTAAATACAGCAAAAATTTTGGAATTCAGGATCTCGACAACAGTTCTGCAGTCCTGTGCCTCTCTATAACAAAGTCACATCACAAAAAAAGGAAGCTGCATCTATAACAGAAGCTGATAAAATGCAAGGAACATTGAATCCTTTCAGTGAAATTCCTTTTTATGCTTTACATGCCAAGGAAAGTTCTTCATACACTAAACCACACCATTTGCTGCCTTATTTGTACCAAACAGAACCAGTCCTTCCCATGCCTACGAGCACCACACAGAGTATTTAAAGATTTACCTGCTCAGAGTGACTTTATTTTAAAAATCTCAAAAAATAGTTTACTAGCCTATTAAATTAGAACTTAATAGTTTTGTAACAGCTGCATTTTAAGAGATATTGAGAATACAACGATTTATAACAATCTACTGCAAGTGCACTCTTGCTTAAGCAGGTACCTCACAGGCACAAAATGCTACAAAATCCACAGTGAAGACTTTTCTTGTATGAATTTCCAAGTCTAAATTACATTTGATGTGTTAAATAAATATATATATATATAAATAACTATATACTAATTCCTATGCAGTGCTACCACTAAAAAAATCCCTTTTAAGCCTGCTGTTTTTACAACATATAATTTATAATTTGTACTATGAGTCAAGTAGGGAAACAAGCACCAGATGCTCCAGAACCCAGGTAAATTCTCCGACAAATAAAAAGCATTTGGGGCTTTAGTACCCGATTTCTACAAAGTATTTAATCGGTGCAAGAGCTCACTCAGAATTAGGCACATTTCAGAAGTTCTCCCGACACAAAACACGGCAGGAACCAAAAGGCAAACACAATCCCCACACGCGACTTTTCTTGCCATTTGCTGAAAGAGCTTCAGAGCTGCGAGCTGCTGCCTTTAGAAACACAGAATTCAGCAACTAAATTCCCGTCCTTTCTTATCAGAACCACAAAATATCAGGCCGTGAAACGGAGCCCTGGTGACACCACAAAACCCGGGAGCGTGGCTGTGCAGAGCAGGCAGCGCACAGAAGTTTTTTCCAGCTCAGTTCCCAGCTATCCCACTGCACATTCATCACTCCTGCCAGAAGGAGGAAAGTTACAACGTTTGCCGCTCGCACTCCACACTGCAAAAAGTTTCCTTCAGCTCAGTAAATTCCCACAAAATCCCCAACACGAAGCCACAGCATCTCGCCAGCTCCCGCCCGCCCGTCCCGGGGCTCGGTGGCTCCGGTGCTGGCAGAGCCGCTCCAGCTCCGGGTCCCAGCCCCGCCGGGAGGCTCCGGGACCCCCGGCCGGGAGGCTCCGGGAGCTCGGTCGCCACCGCAGAGGCGACACCGGAGTCCCGGGAACCAAGCGCAGGAATCAGCTTCGGGGGGCACCGACCGAACCGCTCCGCAGCCCGCAAAGACGACACGAGACCGGTTCCTGGGTAAATGGTTTATGTAAGTAATAAAATATTTACTATAACATAAATAGAAACGTACCCTCGCAGTCTACATTGGTTTTGCAATAAAGATACAAACAAAAACCGAAACCCAAGGGGATGGACCGGACCGAACCCACCAACAGGAGGGAGAGAGCTCCGCGCACGGTTAGAAAATAAATAGAAACGGGCCGTGAAATAATACCGAGACGCCCCCCGGGCGAACCGGGCCAGGCGGGGCGGGGAGGGGCCGGGGCTCGGCGGGACGGGACGGGCCGGGCAGGGCAGGGGTCGCCGCCGTCCCGGAGGCCACGCGAGGAAGGGAATAAATTAGAGATCGCAAACCTTTGGCTACTGCTGCTGCGGCCGCGGGCGGCTCCGGCGCGCAGGGGGGCCCGTGGCGGGCGAATAAATACAGCGCGGGCGCGGAGCGGAGCGGGGCGGCCGGGCCAGTCTGAGGAATAAATTAAAGCGCGGATCCCGCCGCCCGCGCCGTCGGGGCCGCCGGTCACTGCACGGCCCCGGGCAGCGCGTGGTGCAGCGGCGAAGCGTCCGCCTGTGCGTAAACGTCCTCCATGGGCGGGTGCGGGACCCCGGCCGGCGTCATGCGCTTCTCCTTCTGCCGCCGGTTGCAGAACCAGACCCGCACCACCTCCTTCTCCAGCTGCAGGGAGTCCGCCAGGGAGGTGATCTCGTGTGCCGAGGGCTTGGGGCACTTGAGGAAGTGGTTTTCCAGGGCGCCCTTGACGCCCACCTCGATGGAGGTGCGCTTCTTGCGCTTCCGACCCTGCGCCGCGATCTTGTCCAGGTTGGTGGGGCTGCCCGTGCTGGAGTCCGTCTCCTCCAGCCACTTGTTGAGCAGCGGCTTCAGCTTGCACATGTTCTTGAAGCTCAGCTGCAGCGCCTCGAACCGGCAGATGGTGGTCTGCGAGAAGACGTTCCCGTACAGGGTGCCCAGCGCCAGCCCCACGTCGGCCTGGGTGAAGCCCAGCTTGATCCGCCGCTGCTTGAACTGCTTGGCGAACTGCTCCAGGTCGTCGGAGCTCGGCGCGTCCTCGTCCGACGGCTCGGGCGGCCCCAGCGGCGGCGGGGAAGCCGCCAGTTCGTGGGCTCCCGCCTCCTCGGCGCCCAGCGGGTCGCGCAGCCCGTGGTGCAGCGCGGGGGCCGGCGGGCCCAGCATCCCGTTGAGGCCCGCGTAAGGCTGCGCGTAGAGCAGGGGCTGTCCCGACGGCGGGGACATGGGCGGCAGGTGATGCGCGGCGCCCTGCGCCCACCCTCCCGCCGCGCCGCCCGCCGCCCCTTGGTGCACCAGGTGCGGCCGGTGATGGAAAGCGGCGGCCAGCTCTTCGCGGGACCCCGGCGGGCCGCCTTTGCCGTGCTCGGCGGGCGGGAGGTGCGGACCCCCGCCGCCCCCGCCGCTGCCCCAATCCGTGCCGGCGCTGGGCAGCCACTGGTGATGCGCCAGCCCCACGGCGTGCCCGGCGGCGGGTGCCAAGCCTTGCAGGTACTCGTGGTGCATCATCTTCTGCACCTCGCGGTACGTGGTGCCCTGGTGCAGGCGGTCTCCGTCGGGGTGCATCAGGGCTGCGGAGCGCGGCAGGTACTGCGCGGTGGCTGCCATGGCCTCTCCCCCCCGCGCCGCTCCGCGCCCCGCTTTAGAGCCGCGCGCCGGGGCGCCGGGCCGCCGCGCGCCGGCCCCGCCCCCGCTCCCCATTGGCTCAGCCGCCGCCGCCGCCGGACCGCGCCGCCTCCCCATAGGCCGCCGCCGGGCTCGGGCAGCCCCGCCCCGCTCTCGCCGTCCCCCATTGGCCGGCGGCGGGGGAGCCGCTGCCGCGGGATTGGCCCGGGGAGGCGCTCGCGCTGGGGTGGGCAGGGGGGAGCCCGCGTGCGCCCGGCGGCGGGGCGGGCGCTGATTGGAGGAGGGAGATTCATTCATAGAGAGCGGGGCCACCGGCCACGTGGGGCGAGCGCTGAGGTGCGGGGCTGCGGGACGAGGGGTGCGGGGAAGGGGGGGAAAAAGGGGACCGGACCGGACCGGATCCGCCCCGAACTGAACAGCCCGGGGGCTGCGGGATCCATGCGGCACCCGGGGCTGCGCCGCCTGGTGCTGAGCCCCAGAGACCCGCCGGGCACTGGGGATCCGGTGGTGCCTCTGGGGAACGTGGCCTCCTATAAGGGAACCCCCCCCTTGGTATCCATCAGGGAACCCTCAAGGGATCAGTAGCTCCTCAGACGTTAAAACCCAGGGAATTATTTGGGATCTAGAAGGGGTTATTTGGGATCAAATTACTTTGGGATCAATTTAACATCGTGGCCACCCGTTAACCCGACACTGCCGGGCCCACCCCTGAGTCCTGAGTTTACCTCTTCAGCAAAACCGGTGCCGGACCCTGGGAAGGTGGGAACTGCTTCCCAAACACCCCATGGGATAAAGCACCGAGGGCCAAGAAACAGGGATCTGAGATCGTTTGGGCGTCATGGGAAACATGGGGCTCGGGAGCAGCCTCGGAGGCAAAGTCTGAGCTAGTTTGAGGGTTGGCACAGGATAAAGGGTGGAGGAGTTTTCCTGTCTAGCAGAACCGGGAGAGGGGCAAGGGACACCTTAATTAGCCCAGTCCCAGACTTCATTTGGGGCTTAGAGCCCGAAGTGAACCGGGATGGACACCGGGAACATTTAAATCACTTCTGAAAATTAATCCTCGCCTGTGCTACCGTTTGTGGAGTGGGAGCAGAGTCGGTGACCTCTGCCAAGGGCTCGGCTGCGCGATGAACCACCGGATCGGTGTGTGCACGAGTGGGACATGGCGATGGCCGCACACCGGTGTCCCGGTCCCTCCCGGTGCGGGGAAGCCACAGGGACAGGGTGGCTGCCTTGCTGGTCACCTCCCAAGTGTGCTGCAGCCCTTGGGCACTTGGCCATCCCGGTGCACCAAAGGAGTTATTTGGGCTCGGGTTCCGACGGAGCCAGCAGAGCCAGGCTCGGTTTCTGGGCGTGGGGGGAACCGAGCCGGTGCCACACACCGTGCCAGGGGGTGCTGCCCCGCACGGCCCCTCCTGGCGCTGCCACCGCACCCCGCACCCCGGTCTCATCTCAGCCTCTGGCGCTGCGGGAGCTGCGGGAGCTGCGGGAGCTGCGGGCACACCCCAGCCCCCCCGCCCGCTGGGATCCCCATTGGCTCAGCTCAAATCCCGATCGCTGGGATTTGCCACACACGGGACCCCTCTCCTTGCAGGTTCTCCCAGCCCCTGGAGCTGCCGTCTCGCTGAGCTCATCCCGTCGGGCTGGGAAAGTCCATCCCCTCCTCCAGGCTCGCAGCTTGCGGGGGCAACAACTCCCAGCCCCGCAGGAACCGCTCCTGCCCCGCAGCAGCCCGGGAGCCGCAGCGGGAGCGGGAGCAGCAGGAGCAGGATCTGTGCCGGGCCCCGGGAAGGGCTCTGGCATCACGTCAGGGGAGCTGCTGGCCCTCGTTCTGCTGAATCATGGAATGAGCAGCTCCAGGAGTGACATTCCTGGGTGCTGCCAGGCTGGGTTTGCACTGTCCTTGCCAAAACTGCCAAGCCTGGGACTGAACGTGTGCACTGGCTGTGAAACGATGTGCAATTGGCTCCCTTCCGTGATCCCAGTTTCTCTTTTCAGGCACACAGCCCTAGAAAGAGGCTGGACTTTGCAGGAGAGATGGGTTTCATAGATCTTGGGGCCTATTTCAGGAGGAGAATAATGGATCCTTTTTTTTTTTTTTTTTTTCCTGGATCCTTTGCGAGCACTGCACACGTTTGTAGTGAATGTAACCCTCTCAGACTACCCCGTGACATGCTGTAAAATATCATACTTGGTGAAGCATTTTCTGTGTATTTTTTTTCTGACCTAGACTCATATTCATGTCAGCTGTCCGTGATGCAGTGCCATAATATTCAAATTTTGGGTAGCCAATTGCTTTTGATATTTATATCCATTTTTAAGGGAATTACACTGAATAAACGTGCCCGGCTCTAACTTTATGCAAAATAAGCTGTGTGTAAATCAGTAAATCATTAGCAGAAATTAATCATTTCTAAAGGCAGAGCACTGGATCTCGTTTCAAACTTTTATCCATTTCTGCATTTCAGAAGTCACTGTAGGAGAACAGAATGTGTGCTAATGTGGGCTCCCATCACAGCCCATTTACACAGCACTGTTGGTTTATCTGAGATCAAACAAGGTTTTCAAACCAAGGCGTTGGGCACAGATTGTGCTCTGGGCTCGTTTTGCTTCATTTAAGTGGAATCCAAAGGCTGGAAACAGAGGAAGATGAGGAAATCTGATTGAACGTGTTGGTCAGCAGCTCCAGATGTGTAAGATGGAAACAAAAGTATTTCTTTTGTAAAATCAACGTGAAGGAGGTAAAAGCAAAGGAGGACACTGCATGTCCTTTGTGAAACAGGGTCACCCAACAGCCTTCAGTCAAGAAAAGGCTTCGAATCAAGAAAAAAAAAAGTCCTTTTGACTGCAGTACCTCTGCACAGGATGGGGCTCAGCTCCTCAGGGATCAGTTCTACTCCTGCTGCAGGAATCTGGGGCAGGGAAGCTCCTTTCCCATTTCACCTGCAGCTCCTCTGGGGATGCTGGGACTGTGCCTGGGGTCCTGCAGGGCAGAGAGCAGCTCCTGGTGTCCAGGTCTCATCTCAGACATCACTGGAAACAACTTGGCTGAACATTGCTCAGTGGGTTTGCACCCTTCCTGCAGCAAGGAAAGAGACAAATCATCATCTGTCAGCTGAGAGGAGCCCCAAAGTCAAGTCTTAGAGTAAACTCTGTTTGAAATCCCCCCCCGAGAGGAGAAGCAGCATTTCCCCAAATATTTAGCATTTTGTCTGAATGTCCTAGCCTAGGACTAAGGACATTTAATAATTTTTTACAACTTTTTGGAGCCCTGCATCTTTTGACAAAGTTCCCTTTTTTGCTTTGCTCCCCTAGACTTAGAGAATTCTGAATTTAGTGGGTGACAATTAATGAGTTAGTGGCTGGGACAGCAGTGATTTTACCCATAAAGCTAGAGAGGAAGGGAAATAGTGAATCATGGAGATAGTTAATACAGATACACTCCCTGTGGTTAGCTTTAGTGATATATGGTCCTGTAATTTCTTGAAAATTGTCCCAAAATATGTTCTCATAAGGCCCAAATTAATGCAATAAACTCTGTTTTGTGATCTTTTCTTGAATCAATGACATTTAGATCAGGCACTCACTACATCCCTATTTACACAGCAGCCTTTAATGGCTCCAAAGGAAGCACTCAAGCCTCTCCAACAAATAATCCCTATTTATGAAAGCCTTGTAATATGCATTTACATAATCCCCACGTTAAAAATCTGTATCTGTGCTGAAGTTCTTCAGCTCAGAGATATGCCCAAGGGAATTGAAAGCACCAAGGAAAACAAAGAGCAGCCAAATGAGTCCATGCACACATCCCCAGGCACCTGCTGCAACATCCAGCACACACAGGAGGGAAGGGGGATGAGGTGGTGGCTTTCCTCACACCCCCTAAACCCCCAAAAATGTTTGTACACAGCCCACACATTCCTGCACAACTCAGGTGCAGGTTCTGAGCATGGTTTTGAGCAGCTCAGGATGGTTTTGAGCATCTGCATAACACCAGTGGCCCAATGCATTGAGTCCCTCTCAGTTTTCCTAAGCTTTTTTTTTTTTTTTTTTCCCCCAATATTGGCTCCTAAGGTATGACCAGCACCCTAATGAGCCACGCTGATGGTTTGGGAGGCAGAAAGAAGCTGAGAAAGCAGCTGGCAGTGGGAAGCCCATGGGTCCCATGCTTTATTCATGCTGGAGATGATGACTGGACACATCCCCATGTGATGGATGCAGCATTTTGCTCTTGGAGGTGCTGTCCTTGAGATAAGGAGCACGACAGGGTAGAGATGATCTGCACCAAGCATGTTAATGTTGCTGAAGGGTTGGAATTGGAAAAAAAAAAAAAAAAACAAAAAAAAAAAAGCTGTTCTTTACTGTGGAAAACAAGCTGTCCTTAAAAAGCTGATTCTCCAGAAGGAATGCAAATTTAGGACACTGATTTGTTACCTTCTTTACTTGTAGCTTGTTTACCAGCTGTCCACTGCTGAGGAACAAAATGCCACGACTCTAGGATGGTGAAGCAGCAGCTGGGGAAAATATACATTGGATTCAGTCAAAGTAAGAAAGGGAAAATACTGCAGAATTAATTTGCAGCTTCAGAGAAATACCTTCACTGCCTGCGTGTTCCTAACCGTGTGTGTCTATCGTTTCAAACTCTTTCATTAACTTTCATAATATAAATGAGAAAATGGAAGCACAGAAATGTTGGCATTTATCCCCAGTGCATGCTGAAGCTCCCAGGTTATCAGGCAGCTGAGGAGGTGCTGCAGGCACCAAATGCTGAGCAACAAGAGGAGCTGCACACCCCAGCCCTCTTCACCCTGACCAGTCCCTCTCCAGGAGCCAAATGGGGCTTTTTTTGGTTTGTCCAGAAAATTGGGTCCAGCCTCCTGCCAGCATCTCTCCCAGTGGTGCTGATGCTGTCCCTGCATCTCCCTGGAATCTGCTCTCCCCAGCCCCTGGGGATCTCTCTCCTGTGCAAAGGGCAGCAAAACTCCACCTTAAAGCCAGACAGCCCTCTTCACCCTGACCAGTCCCCCTCCAGGAGCCAAATGGGGTTTTTTTTTGGTTTACCCAGCAAATTGGGTCCAGCCTCCTGCCAGCATCTTTCCCAGAAGGGACTTGGTGCTGATGCTCTCCCTGCCTCTCCCTGGAATCTGCTCTCCCCAGCCCCTGGGGATCTCTCTCCTATTCAAAGGGCAGCAAAACTCCACTTTAAAGCCAGACAGCCCTCTTCACCCTGACCAGTCCCTCTCCAGGAGCCAAATGGGGTTTTTTTTTGTTTGCCCAGGAAGGGCCCAGCCTCCTGCCAGCATCTCTCCCAGTGGTGCTGATGCTCTCCCTGCATCTCCCTGGAATCTGCTCTCCCCAGCCCCTGGGGATCTCTCTCCTGTGTAAAGGGCAGCAAAACTCCACCTTAAAGCCTGATTTGTTCCCCACCTGAGGCCAGGGGTAATGGAAAGGCTCAGCATCAGGTGCCTGAGGCACTCAGCATTTCTTCCCAAAATAACACAAAAGCCTGGTAATTTCACAAGTGAGTTCCAAGCTCTGTTCCACCTTAATAATGAAGCTTTGGAGTTAAGCTTTCCATTTAATGAGGCTCTTTGCAGTTTACATAAAACAACCACATGAATAAATCCTCAGTTTAGAGAAGATAAGACCTGGGCTGAGTTTGGCGGGGGTTCAGCAGCACGGGTTATGCAGGCAGCAGATAAAGGTGTCTATGGTTGTGCTGTCACTTGATCTTGTCAATCTAATATCAACTCAGACATGGAGAAGCAGCTGTGAGTTTGCTGGTGTGCAGCAGGTGACAGAACCTCTGGAATCATCACACCTGGGGCTGGTCAAATTCCCAAGTTTTCCCAAGTCAGCTCCCATGTGCTTGTCCCTCCAAGCCAGGCAGCAGGGATTGCTCAGCCTGGCAAACTTCAGCCTCCAATTTCTGAGAACTGTGTGGAGAAGGGTTCATTTTTTTCAGTTTTCACACAGATCTGGTGTAGGACATGTGAATTCCTTTATTCTCCCATCCCACACTGATCACTCTTCCTGATGCACAGTTCCAGAGCTGCTCTTTCAATACTGACAGGCCAGGCCACCAGGGTGACTCCCCAAAATGGGATTTTCTGAAAAATGCAGAAGAACAGGGAGGCAGAAATACTCTTTGCAGCAAGGTTGAAGTGCAAGGCTTAGGAGCTGAAGGGATGAATCCCCATCACTTTGCTGTTGCTTCAAATTATGCCTCGTTTAAACTCTCCACTTCTTGATCTGTGACACTGGTGGTAATCAATATATTTATATATGGATTATATATGGATTATATATTTATATATGGTGGTAATCCATATATTTATGCTTTGCTAGTCTGGATTCAAAGCAGAATAATTCAGCTCATCCCAGAGACCAAGATTCCTCCCAATGTGCTGCCTAAACTCTCCCTCTCTATCACTTTTTGGAACTTTTTGTGACTCATCCTCGGCCCTGTTGTGATAACTGAGGCAACAGAGGGACAAAGCTTTTAAGCCACTATGCTGGACTCTTCCAGCTGGGTTAGGAGGAGCTGAGGAGTCTTCTGGAGCTCTGGCAGGATGTTCAATCTGTGAGTCACAGCTCTTACTGGAGCCACACCAGCCCCTTGGCCAGACAAGCTTTGCCTTCATTAACTCTTTCCTGCAGGAGAAGCAGAAGCCAATTAATGACAACTTAGACTTTATTCTATTAAACTCCTCTGGGCTCCAGGGAAGAGCCTTGAGACTCCACTCTGATCCTGCTGCCACTGACGCCAGTAAAAAGCTCTCCCCAGACTTGGATGGGAGGAGGCATTAATTCCCTGCCTGCTTTCAGCCTGGAGCTTGGCCACACTCAGTGCAGCTGCCAGGGGGCTGCCCCCTGAACAAAGTCCCTTTTCCCCACCTTAGGGAGATGCATTATCTGCAGAGAATGGTATCTGCTGCTCCCAGTGACAGAGGACCAAGTGGCCAAACTCCCAGTGGCCACGGATCACAGTTCCCACCAAAACTTTGCTCCTGTGTCTTAAGCATTCCTAATTTTTTTCACTATAAAAAAAAACCCCGACCCTGAGCCTTTCACCTTCCAAGCTGAACGGACTTTAATTAATTGGAGTTTCAAAGAGGGATTATCACATCTGTAATGACAGGCTTCAGATCATTCCAAACCTGGTTTCACAGCTGGAAGTGAAATCTTCACAAGCAACAGCTCCACAAAGCTGTTCCCAAGGGGGCAAATCTTAGGAGAGCCTTGTTCCCCAATCTTCATTTCAAGAAGAGTTCGTGTTCCACAGAAGCCATGAGACTGAGTGCAGGTTGTCTGTGTCACACTGGGCTGCACAGCTGATGGGGCAGAAGTTGGATCCTGCTTTGATGCAGGAACGAGTTGGATGCCATCATCTGGCTCAGCACTGCAGACGTGGGGGCTGATGCCTTGTACTCCACAATGCAAAAGTGCCTGGTTTTTATTCAAAGGCAGCTTGCTTAGGGATTTGGTGTGGAATAGGTACCAGGTGTTAGAAGAAGTGTATTCTTATAAAGCATATGAAAATGCTGGTTGTGTTCTGGATATAGGACAGCATAGTTCAAAGTAAAACTTCCCTTTGTTCTTTGTGTCTTGCAAGGAGCTCACTGGTGAGGGCCCAGCACTTCTCAGACTGGTTACAGGACTCTCTTATCCCAGCCCTGATATGTGCCACAGCTTGTATTTCTTGTATTTTGTTTAGCTGCCATTGTGGGTCAAGAAACCCCGAGTGCAGTCCCCAGGCCCTCAGGATCCCATCTTCCTCTTGAGTCGTGGTGCAGTGATTGTCACCTCCTCCCTCTTACTGCTCTTTTGACCACTTTGCTTCCCACTCCCACTTATTAATCATTTCCTAGAACCTCACAAACAGAATTCTTAGCAGCAGCCCAGGACACTGACCTTATTCTTGGGGCAGTCTGCAGAGATGGTCACGTTCCAGAAATGCTTTGGTGTCCATCTGTCTGCCAGAGCCCTTCCCAGTGGGCTGGGATGAGGAGAGGCTGCAAGGCTCTGGAAAATGGGGTTTCAGTCATTCAAGGTGGCTGGAAAAATAGAGGAGAGTTGTCAGTAACAGGATGGTTACAGAAGTCAGAATACATGACAAAAGATTAAAGTGACACCTCATTCCATCTTGGTTTTTTTTCCTGTCAACTCATTGCCTGTTGCCCAGGGAATTCCCTCCTGGGGCTCTGTGGTTTGGCAATTCAGGGTTCAATCCCCTATGTGCACAGACCCTCACATGGGGGTTATTTAAGATCCAGGGTCAGATTTTCAGACTCTTGCCTGTCAGAGAGGAGCTTGGAGGTGGTGACTGCTGGGATGTAGAGCAGGAGCCCCCTCATGCCCATCCCTATTTTATTGGGACCAAGTCTGCTGAAATGGATGGGTAGAAAAGAGGGGGAAGGAGAGTCCTGGAGAGAAAAATAAGGCAGAACCCTAATTTTGAGGGTGCTGCCCACACTCCCTCCATTACAAAACTCCCAAGGCAGTGACTGGCTGTCCATACAACATTTTACCTCCTTGCCCATCAGTGCTGGTGCAGAAGACTCAGCTCTCTCTGCAGTCCATGTGCACACACATTCAGGCAGCCAGGGCTGGCTCTGCCTCTCAACTCCCCCTTGAGTTCCTGTGGCTCAAGCAGCCTAACGAGATGGGACAGCCAGAAATGCATCTCTAGGCAACGTGGCACTGCTGGCCCTGAGACAGAGGGGGCTGGAAAGCCACGGAGAAGAGCAGAGTGCCAGAGCCAGCATCAGGAACCAGGCTGTAGCAGGGCAGGCACAGAGAAAGCTGTCAGGAAAAAGACAAGGGAGAAGACCCAGATCTGTGGAACAACTGAGGAAGGCTCTGGAGGAAGCACTGCCAGCACAGGGAGGGCTGGTCCTGCCTCTCCATGGGCACTGCAGGGCTCCACCTGAGGAGCAGGTGGGAAAGGTCCTCATGTGAAGCTAAGTTCCTGGCATCCCTTAGGAGTAAGAGGGTTCCAATGACAATTTAAAATAATTTACTATAAAATGAAAGGAGTTCAGCTCTCTGGCTTCTCAGGCTGGTGCATGCCTGAGTTCCATCCTGTTCCTGGTCAATAAGCCCATGGTGACTCCTGGTGACACCTCAACAAGGGGAAGTGTAGAGTTTTGCATTTGGGGAAGAACAACACGATGTCCCAGTATAGGTTGGGGGCTGAGCTGCTGGAGAGCAGTGGAGGTGAAAGAGACCTGGGGGTCCTGGTAGACAAGAAGATGCCCATGAGCCAGCAATGTGCCCTTGTGGCCAAGAAGGCCAATGGCATCCTGGGGTGCATTAGAAAGGGGGTGGTTAGTAGGTCAAGAGAGGTTCTCCTCCCCCTCTATTCTGCATTGGTGAGGCCACACCTGGAGTATTGTGTCCAGTTCTGGGCCCCTCAGTTCAAGAAGGACAGGGAAGTGCTTGAAAGAGTCCAGCGCAGAGCTACTGAGATGATTAAGGGAGTGGAACATCTCCCTTATGAGGAAAGGCTGAGGGAGCTGGGTCTCTTTAGTTTGGAGAAAAGGAGACTGAGGGGTGACCTCATCAATGTTTTCAAATATGTAAGGGGTGAGTGTCAGGGAGATGGAGTTAGGCTTTTCTCAGTGGTGACCAGTGATAGGACAAGGGGTAATGGGTGTAAATTGGAGCATAGGAGGTTCAAGTTGAATATCAGAAAAAATTTTTTTACTGTAAGGGTGACAGAGCCCTGGAACAGGCTGCCCAGGGGGGTTGTGGAGTCTCCTTCACTGGAGACATTCAAAACCCACCTGGACACGTTCCTAGGGGATGTACTCTAGGGGGCCCTGCTCTGGCAGGGGGGTTGGACTGGATGATCTTTCGAGGTCCCTTCCAACCTCTATGATTCTATGATTCCCACTGGGACTCATCCTCCCCATCAGTCACAGGAATGAGAGGTCCAGGGGCTCTGCCTGTCTCTGAGCACACAGTGAGCACCCAGGGCACGGGCTTTCCAGGGATTAACAACTCAGCTCAGACCCACTGAACACCTGGCAGGCTTTACCTGTTAGGTTTTGCCCAAGTGAACCAAAGATAACAAACCAGTAACACTTAGAGCAAGCCTCAGGCAGAATGCAGCTGCCTGGTCCTGTGTGGATGGGTGAAACACTGAGGACATTTATAGAAGAATTTTTTTTTTTCCATCCTGGTCAGTGAAACAAACTTTTGCTAGAACGTGTTCTTTTCAAAAGTGATTTTTTCCCCAAATTTGTATCTTGAGATCTTACAGGTGTTTATACAAATAAAGCAGAATCTGCACCAGTTTGGGAGCCTGGATCCCCTCTTTGCTTGTGCTGCTTCAGAGCCACAACCTCTCCCCCACATCAGGTAGTGTCTCATTAGATACCTGACCTCTGGTTTTTATTAAATAACTTACAGAATGAGATTGAGACATCTGCTTGTCCCTGTGGGAAGGAATCCTTTTCAGCACTGGACTAAGTCTGATTTGGTTAATTACCTTAGCAGTCCTGTGTTAATAGATAATTTCTTGATGGTTTTAGGTTTATTCCTCCTGGTTTTCACAATACTATAGCACAACAGTTTAGGGATTAGGAGTCAGGCATCAAGCCCACTATTTCCCTCCTCCCTTCACTCATCTCAAGCCTCTCCTCTATTTTTGCTGATTGAAATATTCCTTGTTTTCCTTGCCTGTTGAATACAATTTTCAGGCTCTTTGTTTTCCATGTCTGGCTAATATGTTCCCTAAAAACATTCTGGGATCCTTTGGAGTAATTAAAGTTCTGAGGGTTCTTTGGAGCTGGGAATTTTTACCAGCAAACAGATGCATTCCCAGTGGCCCTGTTTGCTTTCCAGCTCATTCCCCAGCAGCAGTGGAGTCCATGGAGAGGCTGGCAAAGTGGAATGGGCAAAAGGGAGAGGGAGAAGGAAGCACATTGGGGTTTTGCACAGGTTGTTCTCTTCCTCTGGTGGCTCTAAGTCTGCACATCTGCAGCAGCTGCACTGCAAAGCTCCCCTGCAGGTGCAATAAAGGCAAATTCTCTCCTTTGGATAAGATTGACCAAAAATGAACCAACCTACTTAGGCTAAAAAAGAAGTGACTGAGATTTGCATCAAGGCTTGGGAAATCACATTTTTGGGAAATCTGGGGCAGCAACCCCCAGACCAAGCACCTCAAGCAATAGAGGCAAATTCTCTCCTTTGGATAAGATTGACCAAAACTGAACCAACTCACTTAGGCTAAAAAAGAAGTGACTGAGATTTGCATCGGAGCTTGGAAAATCACATTTTTGGGAAATCTGGGGCAGCAGCCTTCGGACTGAGCACCTCTGAGCTGTTTATTTAAAGCAGGATGGTCTCAGGGCCCAGAAGCACTTCTGGCAATGGCAACAAAATCAGGAGCAAAAGGAATGTTGTGCAATAGTGAATTTTTCTATCAACAGATGGCAATAGCTAATAAGATGTAAATAATCTGTTTGATAAACAAGCCACTGGAGAACTAGAGATTCAGGCTTCCCAGGGAAACTTCACTCCTCAGAACCATGTCTTTACTGTTTATCTGACTTGCCAGCCTACCTAAAGGCTCATCCTTTTCAGAATTCCACACAGGCAGCCAGGAGGCCCTTTCACAAATAATTGTTTGGACACTTCTCAAAGCAGAAATATATTCACTGCAGAACTTAATTGTAACACTGAATCTGGGAGGCTTAGAAAAAGGTGATGAGGGTGGAAATCTCAGGAGAGGAGCAGCAGAGGAACAAAACATCAAATGCCTATAGGAGGTCCCAGCAGAGATAAACTGTCCAGAAAAGAGAAGGGGAGATCTCAGAACAGCACAAACCTTGCAGCAATTCTCCCCCCAGAATCTGAACTTTGCAGAGATTTCCCATGACAGAAATTAGGTTTATTATTCAATAGGTGTTAGGTTGGTTTTTTTTTCCTTCCACGACTTTGTCCATTTTTTTTTTTTTTTTCCAATTTATGCAAACCTTCAGCATCCACACCACTGCTGGGGAGATTTCTGCAGATTAATGACATGCTGTGCAAAAAAACACCTTCTTTTGTTTGAAGAACCCAAGGCACTGAGTAAATCACCTCTGGGTGCCTCCTTCATGCTACTCAGGATTTCAGGGACTGTCCCACAGTCACCTCTTCCCAGGCTGAGGAATCCTAACTTATGGAGCTGTGCCTTCTCTGGATGCTGTTCTGTACCCCTTGTTGAGCATTTCTGAATATTTTCCAGGTATAATAAATGCTTCAACAACGAGGATAGAAAGAGTATTAAATAATTTCACCTGAATTATGTGGAATATGTTCCCAGGAATACTGGGGCACCCAAAGCAGTATCGAGGAGAGAAGGGTCCCCCAGGATCTGAGACTGCTGTGAGGCAAATATACTCAGTTTAGAAAGATTGAAGGCAGTAGAGCTTAGGGATGGTTTGGGTTTTTTGATCTTTAAAGTATTGGACCAAATTGCTGGGAAAATGGTGGAAATCAGCTTTCTCCCATTTCTTCTGGAAGCAAAAAAGAGCAGGGGGAGTCAAGCACTGCAAAGGAGGCAGCAGGAGGAACTTCTTACAGCAGCACAGAAGAGTTTCAGCCAAGAAACATTTCCCCTCCACTCTTTTTTTTTTTTTTTTTTTTTTTTTTTTTAGGTCAGAAGGTGAGTAAAGGTTGGATTTTGTCCTCAGCACTTTTCTTTCCTTGTACCTTTCACAGAGCAGCATGAAATACAACCGGATGCATTTCAAGCCAGGCAATGGATTACCTTGTACAGACGTGCAGGCCCAAGGTGTCTGTTATTTATAGCCCTCATTTTCTTGTAGCAAATTTGCATAGATGAAGTCCTGGTGGCTTGGAGGCCTAAAGCTGTGAGGCTTGCAAGTCAGCACAAATACTGGAGAGCAGGATAATTCAGCAGCCAGGTATCACTTTGTGTTATGTTGCATCACAGCATCCTCATGGCTGGGCTGAAGAGACCTCATCAGAGACCGGGGAAAAAAGTCTGGAAAAAAAGGGGCAGAGAAAGATTTTGCCAAGCTGAGTGGTTCTGGAGGGAGGTATTTCATTATTCCTCCATCACTTGGGCACTCTGGCTGCTCAGCAGGTGGGAACAGGGAGATCTGCCCATGATGTGCAGGGGCTCAGGCTCCCAGCAAGGGCCTGGCAGAGCTCTGGTGTCACTGGGGTAACTTTATTCCTAAAAGAAAGCAAAGAGCTTTGGGAAAAGCTAAGGAATCCCTGGGTCTGAAACAGAGGCTGCTGCCTGGTGTCAGCTGGGTGGATTGCTCCTCCTGTCATCAAAAGAATTAAAGTATTGATCTGCCAGGAGCCCCAGTGTGTGTTCAAGGGGGACTTGTCATTTCCCCTCAATGGTGACATCTCCAAAGGGCTTCTCTGAGGATGAGACTTACCCCAGATATCAGCTGCCAGGCTTCAGCTCAGATCTGAGCCACTGCCAAAAGAGAACAGTGAAAGGACAACATTTACCCCTTCTTGGGAAAAGGTGTCCCAGAAACCACAGGAAGCTGGCAGCTAGTGAGAAGGGGTCAGTGTGTCCCCTCCAGGGACCTTAGGGAAGGAGAAACACGGAACTGAGAGATGATGCCAGAGGGAGGGATGAAGCAGGGGGTTGTCCCATGGCTGGGACCACTGCTGTCCCCTCTGGGAGGGCTCCCCTGCCCCTCCATCCCTCCCTGGCCTGTTGAAGTCCCCCAGGAGAGCCTCAGCAAAGTTAGCTCCAAGTGCACAAAGCTGTGGCATGAAATCATCTTTGCTTTGTTAATCCTTTGGGTGTTTTAAGACCCTGCGGAGCCTGTTAAGAGTTTTGTGTTGGCAGAGCTTCCCACTGGTGCTGGCACTGACTCCACTGCCACTCACCTGATGTTTGCCCAGTTGTGGTCCAAGCCCCCCTCCCAGTTCAGGGCACCCCTTAAACCCTCCCTTTAAATCAGATCAACTTCCTCTGTGCTGAAATTCCATCTGGAGCTCTGGCACCCATGAAGAAGCAAAGACCTGGCAGGGTGCTGCCCCTGGCACCCACTCTCCAGGGACAGACACCCTGCTGCTGAGCCACTGACACTCCTGGGACACTTCCCATTGCAGTTTGGTTTCTTGTCCCCTGGGCAGGCAGCACGGTTTCTCCACTGTAATTTTCCTCCCAGCCCTCAGAATCTCCCTCCCAGAATCTCACCTTAACCAGAGACCTCTCCCCTGTCTCCCTGAGCACTGATGCTGCCCTGCTCCTGCTGTCCAGCCTGGCAGAAATCCTGAAACAAATCCCCAGTTGTTCCCTGCCTCCCTTCTCAACATCCCCAGCTCTGCTTGGATGGGCTGCCATGTGCTGAGTGTGCAGACTTGAAACGCTTGCTCTTGCCTTTCACTGCTCATGTGCCTGCCTGTTCTCTCCAGCACCTGCCTCCTCATGTCCAGATCCAAACTCCAGATAATCCAACCTGCCAGCCTCCTGGGCAGGGCTGTGTACATCGGGAGAAATGCTGGCCTTGAAAAAAATGGGTGTGAGTCTGTGGGATTCTTCAGATAGTTTCTGCTACTGGGGTTGTCTGGAAGAAGCTGAGGTCTGACCCTCAGTTCCAGCTATCTCCAGTTCACACCAGCATGCCCAGGTGTGTCACTGGCAGGTCACTGGGACAAACCAAGGCACAAGCAACGATGTTTTATGATGTTTTCCCCTGTTGGTTTGGCACCTTCTCTGTTATGGCAGGTAGGAGCTTTCCAAGATGGTTTTCAGCAGCAGCCTAAATCACTTCTCCATATCCAGACTTGTCCAGGGCAGGGGATCCGTGCTGGGATGAACCCCAAGCAGAGACCATTGGCAGCCCAGAGGGATGCAGGCCAGGATGCCACTGAGAGGGATCTGGACAGAGTTGTGGAGGACTGATCCTGAGGCACAGGGAAGAGCAGATCCCAGCAGATCCCAGCCTCCTCCCTGGTGCTGGCAGATTGTTGCTGTGTGGCTCTGGCCCCAGGCTGGCATCTGGAATCAGGCTGTAAGTGGTGCTGTTGTTCAGGCAGATGCAGCCTCCTGGATTTCCTCCCCTGGTTGATGCTGCAGCTGCAGATGGTGGAAGTTTGGAGCTGACCACAGCCTCTGCTCTGCTTGGTGTAAAACATCTCTCAAACCTTCTGCAGAGTCACTGGAGACAAATGCTGGGTGCTGCACAGGCACAGTTCCAGCAGGACAGGGTGCCCAGCAGGTCAGATGTGTGACATGAAGCTTTCAGTCACTCAGATTCTCCTGCTGGATCCTCTTGACTCCACAGCTCGGTGCCCAGCACCTTCTCTGCAGTGTGCACAAGGTGATGCTCTGCCCAGGGAACACATCTGCAAAATGCAAGAGCCCCACAACAGGTACTTAGTAGCTGAGCCACCTGAAAAAGAGGTTTATTATAGCTTGAAAGAAGCTGAAAAAACTCTGGGTTGGGCTCTTAATGTGCCAGAGGCCTTCACATGGAGAGATCCCAAAGCAACCAGAGCTGGTTCTAAAGCACCAAACTCTTGGTCTGGCTCCAGTACTTCTGCCTGACCCAGTACAGGGCTGAGAAGCATCACAGATCTGGTGCCTTTTGTCAAAGAGCAAATAGCAGAGCCTGGGAAGGGGCTGAGGCTCTGCCAGAATTCCCAGTGCTAAATCCAGAAATAAGAGGGATAGAGGCTGGCAGGGAAGGAGCCCCTGATGGGCAGGGGGTTCCAGTCCCATCCAGCACCTGGGTGCCAGAGCTTTTAATTCCCAGACCTGTTCCTCTTGGGAAACAGAGATGTCCAGCAGGATTTTGTGAACCTGTAACATCAAAAGCTCAGCAGCCATGGCAGAATGAGGATCTGTTGGGTCCACATAAGCTTTCTTCTTCCTGTTTTTTGTTGTTTTTTTTTTTTTGTTTGTTTTTTTTAAATAGCATGAGAATTCTGAAGCTGCAAGACAGGAATCTGAGCAGAGACCTGGTGGTTCCATGCTGCTCAGCTGAGCAAAGCCCTGTTCACAATCCCCAACCCCCAGAGGGAGGGAGGGCTGGTTCTGGTTTTGCTTAACCAGGGTCTCCTGCCATTATAACATTTTAATATCAAAGAATTCTGTGCTGAGAACCAGTTACAACAACAAGAGCAGCCCCAAAAGGACCAAACCTGAGGATCTCAGTGGGGAGGCCAGGATTTAAGCCATAGTCTAGAGAACCAAAGATTCAAGGGAGAGGATCAGCCTCTAATTAGCCTGCAGTTAATGTCAATGAGCAGCAAGAGGAGGGAGGAGCTGGAGAAGCATGAGAAGCACTCACCTGGAGCTAGGGAAGGAAAAGTTCAGGCTAGATGCAGAAAAAAAAAAATAATACCATAAAAAATAACTGGCATAAAACATACTCCTAAAAACATAGTGACAGGAAATATTTAGAAGGAAATCAGATGTGGTGTTAGCAGGAAAGCTGCAATGAAGGCTTTGGGAATATGGAGGGGTCTTTCCCAGCCTTTCCCAGCCTTCCCTTGCTGGATTAGTCAGGTGTCAGTGGCTTCCAAATGGTACCTGGTGCTCCCACCTGGAAAATAAGTGGGCACTGGCACTTCCAAAGACATGTAATTTCCAGCAGGAACCGTTTGGACATTTACCATACTAATATCTCAAAAAGAACAGAGATGCATTGCTTAGAAAATGCTCTAAAGATAAAATTAAGGGTACTTCTAACACTGGTTTTTTTTTCCAGGAAAAAGGAATTCGCAGCAGGCACCAAGTGCTGTCGTGTTTTTATCTGACTCCTGTTCCTACACCCAATGACTCCCAATAAATCATCCTTGGTCCCACATTCCCTCAGTTGCACTCCTCCATGGACACAGCCACTTAGACTTCTCCTCAAGTTTTAGCAGTTTTTCCAGCTTGTCATCCTGAGAGCTCAGAATTTTTGGAAACATTCTGACAGAACCAAAGGGTTCTCTGGCACATGAACTGATTGTGTAGTCATTTTAATATTTCATATTTAGACATTCTGGGGAAAGAAATAAAATCCTCTAGAAAAACAGTCCCTATGACCTAAAACCCAAGCGACAAAAAATGTATTGAAAGAGAAAAATTGATATAAATCCTCTTCACTAATACTTTGAATATTGTCCAATGAATTGTCTGGCAGATCTCTCCTGGGACTGAATAACTTCAAACAGCTGAGAATTAGAGCTTGGCTGCACTTGGTATGGATGGAGCCAGACAGCAAACCCAGGTAAACCAAACGGGAATGTAAACTTCAAGGAAAACATAATTCCACTTTGTCAGTTGACTAATGATTTTGGCTAAAAATTTACATTCACCAAACTGCCCCTGTGTACTGTACTAAGTTAAACACAGCTTCCTATCATCCAACTCAGAGATGGCAGCCAAGAAAATTAGATTTAATTGAGTTGAACTGTAACACTGGATCTGTAACTTTGCCAAACAGAGATTGCCTCACTGTCCAGGTTTCTCACCCAGTTTTACTTCTGCATTTCAAGCATGAAGCAAGAGGCACACAGGTTCCTTTAAAGAAAACTAAACAGAAACAATCAAAGGAATTTGGACTTGGCCTAAAATCTCTGTGAGACTGGATGGAGTCTCTTGCTCCTGACAGGATTCCAGGTTTGTTTCATAGTGAGAATACCACAGTTTCTTAACAAATCTGGAAGTTCTACTAATCCTAGATTATCCTTATCCCTGTGGTAAACCTTACCATGGAGAAATGTCTCCCATGGGAGATGAACTTGCACTTCCAGCCACAGCAGCCTGACAAAGGTTCCCAGGAGCAGAGATTCCCAATAAACATCTTATCTTTCCCCTGACCTTGTACTTGGCTGTTTCACAACAGAACTCCCAAAGGTCAGGAGGAGAATTCCTGCTCTGGACTCGCAGCTCAGTCTCTGAGTTTCAGGAATGGGCCTGTCCACAGCTGAGGAGAATCTTTTGGTTTCTTCCCACCAAGAACTTGTTTATTGTAGCCTCAGATGAATCTTTCCTGTACCTGTGGTTAACCTCTTCCTATGGGGAGGCTCCTTATGATTCACCTATGCTAAATATTTTGCAATTAAACTCCTCCATAGAGCAACCCAAGCCTTTATTATACCTGCAGAAGGCCTCTTTGTCTGGCTCAACTGGGTCTTCTACTTTGTGTTCCCATTATTTTTTTTTTTTTTTTTTTTTTTTTTGGAGCAGGTTGTATGGTGCTGTGACCATAAGCTTTCATGAGATGGTTTTAAAAAACAGACAGAAAAGGTAATTGTGCTGGTGGGGTTTTTCAGTCTACTTTGTACAGACTTCTGTTCCTTTGTTCTTTGCTGGAAAACATTTTTATGACACAGGTGAATCATCCAGTCCTCTCTAGCAAAAGAAGCCCCCAAAGCAAGCAAGGTGCATATCTTGGGACAGTCCTAAAATTATAAACATATGGTAAAAAAAGAGCATCTATCACAGGGAAAAATTGTGCCATGTAACAGCTCCAAAACCAAAGGCATGGAAACAAGGTCTAAAAATCAGCATCATAGTGGAAAACTCCTTTTGAGTGAAAACCAGCACTGGCACTACCTAATTATTGGTCAGATCTATTAGGAAACTTTTATGTTCTGAAAGACTACTCACAGCTGGGAAAAAACAATCCTTCAGGATTCCTTATGAGGGTTTAAAAGCTTTCCTTTAAATTCAGGGGAAGAAAACAAAGGTTCAGCTCCGAGCCTGAGCCAAAGTTTGCTGTGTAGTTAAAAAGAAAAAATGAACTTGTGGCTCTGACTCCTCTGTTTCCTTCTCTCTGTGTCTTCCCCACTTGACTGGCAGAACACACCACTTGAACACTTCATGTTTTATTAATGGTGTCCAATTCAGTTCCTGCTTTCATGCTGATAACCTGGCGAAGGAGAGGAGGGGAATTCAGGTGGCAAGACCTCAGCTCCATTTTCCTTCTACCCATGAACAGTTCACAAGTGGGTATTTCATGAGCAAAAAGCTTTTCTTGAATGTATTACTGCATTCTCTGGGATGCTCAGCTGGGATGGCTGTCTTCACAGCTCCTGGCATCCACCTCCAAAAGCCTCAAGGTTTTTAAGGCAAGTTCTCTTCAAGGTGATAACTTTTAGGTTTTGGTTCAATCAGCTCTCAGGAGCTATTTTCACTCCTCTCCTTTCTACAGGACTAACCTCATAAGAGACCAAATTACTGCCCTGGCAGAAATCTCCTGATCAAACAAAATTCCCATTAGCAATACCACTCACTGTCTGTAGAAATGCTGCTTTACTCCCTTTTCAGGAAAATGTAAAGAGTGTTCAGCCCAGTAGGTATTTCCAGAGATCATACATATAATGTTCAGTCCTACAAAATGGAGCAGGTTTTTTTGTTGGTTTTTTTTTAAAAAGCCTAATGCTTTGTGCAAATTTACCCATTAAAAAAAAGTGAAAAAAACCCCATAAATTCCTCTCTGTCTACCATGAGTGAGCACTTCCTTTATCAAAGCCCTTTTTTCAACACAGGGTTGAGTGTGAGTTACTAGAACAGACTAAATTTTAAATATCTATATTTAGGAGCCAGAGAAGAACAAGAGCATCACTTTACTGCTTCAGATTAAAATCCTTTGCAGAAAGCATTTCTCCAGCTGATGGAAATATTAAAATCTGTCCCTGCATTCCAGCCCTGCTTACAACAAGGGGATCCTTCCAGGGTCTTGTTCACCACCTCTCAGACTGATCAGCTTGGAACTTGCTCACACGTCCAGTGTTGTCCAGCTCTAAATGCCCATTTTAGAAAATAATTCCTCATTGCTGCTAAGCAGAAGGAGAAAATATCTCCTGCTAGACAGGAACCTCTTGTCCTATTCCAAGTGGATTTATATATAACAGGGTTCTACAGGAGAGCTGCAGCAGGGTGGCTCTTTCTGGGGGGAGTACAGCCCATGTGGGAGGTAAAATGTATTAGGAAATAAATGGAAATGGTATCTTGCCACCTGGGGAGGCTTCATCTTGCTCAGTACCTGCCAAAGTTTGTCCATCATGGGTGCTACCAGTGTTCAAAGCACAGACATTGCTGGGCCAGTTGTTGGAGAAGTGGACTGAGCCCCTGGTTTGGCTCAGCAGCAGGTTTGAGCACTTGATTAGCTATTTTTTTTTTTTTTTTTTCTAGAGACATCAAACAGAAAAGATGAATATGCTAAACCTGACATCCCATCAGAGGAGGAAGCTCTCCCAGAGAGCACCTGGGTGGACATCTGGCTCCCAGCATAAAATTCCATCCTGGGTGTTCACATCAGTGTTCCAGAAAGAATCCCCTTTTTCCCATTCCTCAAGCTGGTAACACAACAAAAGGCCTAAAACACTCCTACAAATACCATAAAATCAGATGAAGATAAGAAAAATGAAATTCCTCTTAAGATTCTTGCACTAGCCAGAGGTGCCCCAGTCTGTTCCAGTGCTTCACATCCAAGCAGCAAACACTTCAATAACAATTATTTGCCTCTAGCTGCTGCTTCCTATAAAACCCACTGGCCACTTGCCCAAGAAGAAAAACCTTTCTGTGCACAGCCTGGCTGCAGCTCTTTGCTCTTTGGGGTTGCAGCACTGAGCTCTTGGGGTTTCTTTTAGGACATTTTGCTTTGAAAGATAACCAGGACTCTGATGAGATTGGGAACTTCCTCTGTGCTGGCAGGCAGACATCCATGCCTGGAGGGGCAAGTGCAAGTGTGTGGTCTTGGGTGTGGGAAAGAGAGGAGAAGGGTGGTGACCTGAATGTTGGAACAGAGTTCAGAATAGATTTTTTTATTTTTTTTCTTCTTTTTTTTAAATTTCTTTTTTTTTTAATTTTTCTTTTTTTTTAAATTTTTTCTTTTTTTTAAATTTTTTCTTTTTTTTTAATTTTTTCTTTTTTTTAATTTTTTCTTTTTTTAAAATTTTTTCTTTTTTTTAAAATTTTTTTCTTTTTTTTTTAATTTTTTTCTTCTTAAATTTTTTTAATTCCTTTCTTTTTTTTTTTTTCCTTTTTTTTTCATGCATTGGGAACCCCAAACATGAAAAAAGCAGGAGTTTCCTACCCCACCAGGGATAAAATGAAAGCCTGGCAGAGATCTTCTGACTTCTGAACCTCCTGGCTGTGGCCACACTTCTAGGACTTTCTTTGAAACTCTGAGGACAAGTAATAGTTAATTTTTATCCCTGAGAATGGTGATTCCCAAGTTAGTAGGACCCAGAACATCCAGGAATATCCAAAAGCTGCAGCACTCCAGAATCTGAAAACTGGCAACCTCACCTCCTCAAACACATTTTACACAAACGTTGAGCTTGAAGGCAGCAATTTATTTATTTTTTTTTAATCCTCAATGCAAGAAGTGTTCTCACCGTGGGAGAAAACTTTAATTTGAAATCTCTGACCTTTCTTTATGGCCACTTGGAATGCTGGCAGGTCTGATGATGGGCTACAAGAAGAGGGATTTTGACTACTGAAAAGTGAAGAGCTGCCAACTATCAAGGGATTACCAAACTCTGAAATTATCACAAGGTGGCACATTATGTAAGCACTCCTTAAATGCAAGTTCCTCTGCATTCCTGGCAGCAGACCACATGAAATTTCCCTTCAGATGTTGACGGGATAAAAAAAAAAAAAAAAAAAAAAAGAATTATATATATATGAAAATCACCTTATCATTTACAATGCAAATCTTGGAAGGAAAGTTAGTAAATTAAGTTGGAGATTCACCTAAATTAAGCTGGCATTTTATTCTAGTGCTTCAACCTCTGAAATCACTGCTGGCTGACAAAACAAGGCATGGAATGATTAGCAAACCCCCTCATCCAGAGGCAGCAGAGGAGCAATCCCTTTGAACCTTCACAGCCCATCAGAAACACTCAGCAGCCTCACAGTGTGGCAGTCCCAGTGCTATCAATTATTTAACTCTTTTCTGTTTACCTTCAGGCAGCAAGTAATTATTTTTAAATATTAATTTAGTTGTGTCATGTACAGTTTGTGGTTTAGCCCTGAGATCTGAGATACAGGCAAAAAAAACTGCATCTCAAATCCCATTTAGTGACTCAGTGATAGTTGGGTCCCCACTCCTGCTACTCAGCAGCCACACAACTTCTTCCACCCTTAGAAAAAAACTCTGCTCATTGCAGGAAAGTGAAATAGGCTTTTTTAGAAGTAGAAAACAGGAAATAGAAAAAGGCTTTTTATTTTTTTTATTTTTTTAATTCTTTTTTCAGGAACTAGAGGAAAATCTAACCAGGATTTAGATCCAGAACACAGCATCAGCCAAATCCCCCCCAAAACAGGGAAGAGAAATGTTACAGCTCCAGTTCTGGGAACCCACATCCATCTCAGGTTGGAATGAGTGGATTCCCAGTTTGTTGGGCATAGAGAGCCCCAAACCCACAGACACCCTCCCAACCAGTAGTAATGACAGAGAGAGATTAGTGAGAGGAGATATATATAATATATATAATATATATATATAAAAAATATATATAATATATATAAAAATATATATAATATATATAAAAATATATATATTACATATATATATTACAGATATATATAATATTATATATATATTTACATATTTATATATATTATGTATATATATAAAAACATATATATATAACCAGGAGAGATGGAGGTGACTCATGCAGGTACAAACTGCTTTTGTCAATTATTTTTTGAATCAAGAGCACAGGCAGTACAACTGAGCCTCATCCTGTGGGTGTCACAACTGTGGGCTTTTCAGGTGGAATTTAAATGAGCAAAACCAGGCTGCAAGATTCCAGAAAGAACTCTGCCACCCTGACTGAAGGCAGGAGACCCAGTGGTGCAGACACCTCCAGGTCAAACACTCTCACTTGGTACCTCCTGGAAAGCAACATCAGAGCCAAACCTTTACCACTCCTGTGGAGCCAGTGGGATCATAGAATCACAGAATCCTAGAACTGGCTGGGTTGGAAGGGACCTCAGAGCTCATCAAGTCCAACCCTTGCTCCACTCCCCCCGTGGTTCCCAGCCCATGGCACTGAGTGCCACATCCAGGCTCTTTTGAAATATCTCCAGGGATGGAGAATCCACCCCTTCCCTGGGCAGCCCATTCCAATGGCTGAGCACCCTCTCCAGAAAGAAATTCTTTCTAATGTCCAACCTAAACCTCCCCTGGCACAACTTGAGACCTCTTGTGCCCTCTTGTCTTGCTGAGAGTTGCCTGGGAAAAGAGCCCAACCCCCCCCTGGCTCCAACCTCCTTTCAGGGAGTTGGAGAGAGTGATGAGGTCTCCCCTGAGCCTCCTCTTCTCCAGCCTCAACACCCCCAGCTCCCTCAGCCCTTCCTCACAGGACTTGTGCTGGATCCCTTCCCAGCCTCCTTGCTCTTCTCTGGACCTGCTCCAGCACCTCAATCTCCTTCCTGAGCTGAGGGGCCCAGAACTGGACACAGGACTCAAGCTGTATGGATTCGTGTGGTCTACAGAGAAAACACCAGGGATCCTCTACCTAAAGTTGCAGATTAGGTAGAATACCTCAAAAGGCAGGACTGAGGCCTTGGCTGGGGCAAAACCCTGCTTTATAGCTTGGAAAAACAGCTTAAAGGAAAGAAAATGCATCGTGGCTGCAGTATTCTTGGCTGCAGTATTATTTGAAGCTTCCAGAAGGCTGCTTGGTTCCTGCACAAGAGCTGCTGATTCCTAAGACCCAACCAACCTCTCTGGTGAGGTGATCTCCCCATCATTTAAAGGAGGAGAAACAGCACTTTGGATCCATTCTCTGCACTGCTGGAGGACAGAAGTGAAGCTAAAGCATCACTACAAGCAGCAACAAGTCTGGGATATCCCCCTGTGTCATTCCTGCAGTGGGAATGCAGGAGTTGGATGCTCTGAGTTCAGGCAGAACCCAGCCAGTCACCTGCTCAAGGGGTGCAACACCCAGACGAGCCCCAGGCACCCAAAACACCCAAACACCCAAAATATCCAAACCTCACCCAGCTCCTCTTACAGATCCTTTTCACAGAGAGAACCTCACAACTGGGGATATCCCTGTGGAGCACATGGGAGCCTCTGTGATGCTGCATGGATCTTATATGATGACCTCATAATTTTTTCTTTGGACACAATTTTTAAAAATTCTGTATGAATGTTACATGGTGACCTGTTATTTTTTTCTTTGGACACAATTTTCTAAAATTCTGTATGAATTTTACATGCTGACCTGTTACTTTTTTCTTCAGACAAAATTTTTTAAAATTCTGCATGAATTCTATATGATGACCTGTTATTTTTTCCTTTGGACACAATTTTTTTTAAATTCTGCATGAGTCTTATATGACGACCTGTTATTTTTTTCTTTGGACACAATTTTCCAAAATTCTGCATAAATGTTATAGGATGACCTGTTATTTTTTTTTTCTTTGGACACAATTTTCTAAAATTTTGCATGAATTTTATATGACCTGTTGTTTTGGGGTTTTTTTGGACACAATTTTTTTAAATTCTGTGTGAATTTCGTATGACAACCTGTTACTTTTTTCTTTGAACACAATTTTCTAAAACTCTGTATGAATTTTATATGATGATTTTTTTTTTTTCATTCAATCCCACAATTTCCATTCAATCCCACACAGGCAGCATAAATTTTGTGCCTGTGTACCTCACAATTTCTCCATGCTGGAAGAGATCCCCACATCCCCCTCATCATGTATGAATGAGTCTGTCTTCTGTAAAAACAAACAAAAAAACCAAACAAAAAAAACCAAACAAAAAAAAACCATTGCAGCACTACAGGCTGGGCACAGAGTGGCTGAGAGCAGCCAGACAGAGAGGGAGCTGGGAGTCTGGATTGCCAGGAAGCTGAAGAGGAGCCAGCAGTGTGCCCAGGTGGCCAAGAAGGCCAATGGCATCCTGGGCTGGCTCAGGAACAGCGTGGCCAGCAGGTCCAGGGAAGGGATTCTGCCCCTGTGCTCAGCCCTGGGGAGGCCACAGCTTGAGTTCTGTGTCCAGTTCTGGGCCCCTCAGCTCAGGAAGGAGATTGAGGTGCTGGAGCAGGTCCAGAGAAGAGCAAGGAGGCTGGGAAGGGATCCAGCACAAGTCCTGTGAGGAAGGGCTGAGGGAGCTGGGGGTGTTGAGGCTGGAGAAGAGGAGGCTCAGGGGAGACCTCATCACTCTCTCCAACTCCCTGAAAGGAGGTTGGAGCCAGGGGGGGGTTGGGCTCTTTTCCCAGGCAACTCTCAGCAAGACAAGAGGGCACAAGAGGTCTCAAGTTGTGCCAGGGGAGGTTTAGGTTGGACATCAGAAAGAATTTCCTTCTGGAGAGGGTGCTCAGCCATTGGAATGGGCTGCCCAGGGAAGGGGTGGATTCTCCATCCCTGGAGATATTTCCAAAGAGCCTGGATGTGGCACTCAGTGCCATGGGCTGGGAACCACGGGGGGAGTGGAGCAAGGGTTGGACTTGATGAGCTCTGAGGTCCCTTCCAACCCAGCCCATTCTATGGTTCCATGATCCTTAAAACTCATTCTGTCCCGGGACGGGCCCCGGGAGCAGGAGGGGATGGGTTGGGGGGGGTTCGGTTCGGGGCCGTCCCGGGGGCTCTGTCCGCGGTGCTGCCGCTGTCCGCGGTGCTGGGACCAGGAGGGGACAGGAGCTCCCGGAGCTGCTCAGGGAGACCCCAGAACTCCCTAGATGGAAGGGAAGCCAAAAAAGAGGCTGACGAGGGGAAGAAGTGGGGTCTGAGGGTGCTCAGGATGAATCCTGCTGCCCGCAGAGAGTTTTCAGGGACAGCCAAGGAAGCAGCGAGGTGCAGAAATGGCTGCTAAAATTGCAATGAAACGTCTGTTGCCATTGATTTTGAGCCTGCAGGCAGAGATGAATGATTGAAACACCAGGCTTGTTAAAGCTAGAATGCTTTTGATTTCTTTTCTCTGTGCTGAACAAGATTTAGCTGGAGGGAAGCTAACAATCAGCTAATTGACATTGAATTAACTATGAAATGCAGTATAACTACTTTGCTCCTGAAGTACTCTTCAGCAATGCTTTAACAAGGCTTTTAATTATTGATTATTACTTATAACACACAGTAGATCTTCTTTTATTTGTTTTAAACTCTGGTGTCCTTCAAAGGTGTCAGCTCAAGTACTCCCTAAGCTTCACCCATCTCCTAATGGAGACCAAACACCCAAACCCAAACTCTCTCCCCCTCCTCCAACAAAGCATCATAAAATCCAAGTTTTTGCACTATCACCAGTCAGGTTAAGCTATAAATAATGCATAAGAAAAAGGGTAGGAAATCCACTGTATTCTTCAGCACAGGCACAGAGATAGAGGGAGAGCTATGGCAGCTTTTCCCATAATCCAAGGAATTGATCATTGCCTTTGGGACAAGTCATGGTTTAACCTCAGTAGGCAGCTCAGGACCACACAGCTGCTCACTCATCCCCCCCTTGGCCCCCATCCCTCCCACCCCAGTGGGGTGGTGGAGAAAATCAGAGGAGTAGAAGTGTGAAAAGTGCTCAGTTGAGATGAAGACAGCTGAAGAGTTAAAGCAAAGGCTGCGAGTGAGGCAAAATAAGGAATTGAGTCATTCCTTCCCACGGGCAGGCAGATATTCAGCCATCCCCCAGAAAGGGGGGGGATTTATCATAAATAACAGTTCCTTAGGCAGACAAACTCCACAAGAAAATGTTCCTCAACTTCCTCCTTCTTCCCCACAGCTTTCATTCCTGAGCATGACATCCCATGGAAGGGGATGTATTCTGGGGGAGTTGGGGTCCAGCTGTTCCAGCTGTGTTCCCTCCCAGCTTCTGGCCCACCCAAGCCCCCCCTGGGAGCAGAGCAAGAGGCAGAAAAGTCCTTGATGCTGTGTAAGCACTGGTTCCAAAATAATGATAAAATCAGTGTTTTCTCAACACTGTTTTCATCCCAAATGCAAAAAGCAGCACTGGGCGAGCTCCTCTGAAGAAAATTAATATTCTGTAACTCTGAAAATTCTGTATCCCCTACAAACCCAGTATGGAACAACAACAACAACAACAACAGTGTTTGAAGAACTGTCACGTGCATGAGCAAAAAAGATGCTGGTTTTCTGCACATCTGAGAACCAGGAATGGTGCTGACACCAGTGGGCACAATTCTCACCAGTGGGCACAATTCTCACCAGTGGGCACAATTCTCACCAGTGCTGCATATGCTGCATGTCAGGTACAACAGGGGCACTGCTCAGCACGTGCTGGGGACATGGCAAAAGCTGTGGTACTGATGGGTGCAGAGGGTGTGAGAGTAAAAAATTTCTCAGAGAATTATGCTAAATACATCAGAACAACAGCCAGAAAAACAGTGATAAAGATGAGACAGATTTTTTGTGTGTTACTACTGCAACAATTGGCATCACTCCTTAAGGTAACTGCTCTCTCACCTCTGAGATGCTCCAACCTCCTTGCCATGGCACAGGGACTTCAGGGAATGAGGAGGTTTTGAGAGACCTGTAGGCAACTTTAAGGTAGTGGTCCTTCTACCTCTGATTCTCTTGGGCTGGTTTGTCAAGAATTGCTGCCTTCTCCCTGAAAAATCATCCTAATCAAATGTTCATCCCTGTAAGGAGCTTGCTTGTCACCACTATCTCCATGAAACCATCACCATCACCACTATCTACGTGAAAATCTTTGTAAAATAAAAATCCCAGAAGCTTTCAGGATGACAGCAGGGCAGGCACACAATGCCTAAAGAGAGGACTTCATGCCAGCAAGACCAAGCCAGATGGGGCATGGTGGGATAAACCTCTTCCACCAAAGACCTGCAGGTGTAAGGCACCCAGAACACTACACAAAAAGCTTACAGGGATTTCTCTCCCAGTTGACTCTAAATGAGTTGAAGAAAACTCTTCCAGTGGCACCCAACACATGGAGCAGGTTCACTGCCTCCAGACTGGAACCTCCAAGGGGCAGTCACAGACACTCTGCTCCTTTTTTATTCTCCAGTGCTTCCACTCTCCCCTCATCACCAGCCAGAAAACAAGATAAGTTTTAGGGGCTTTTTCTTAAAAAAAAAAAAAAAAAAAAAAAAATGCTCAACAACAACAAAAAAAACCAAACCCAAACCTGAGCCACGGAGCACAATTTATCAAGCAAACAACACTGCCTAGAGGGAGCAGAGTGCTGAAAAAGGGAGAGATCCAGTATCACTGAGAGCTCTGAGTTCACACAAAGCATTCCCATTCAGCAGGTGTAGACATCAAAATAAACAGCCCTCTGGCAAGCTTCCAGATGGGCTAAATCTCTAGGCATATCCAGCCTGATTACCTTAGATTTTTTTCAGGCTTGCTGTCTCTGCATTTACTTGTTCCACGTCCCTTGCCAGATTCAGAGAAACAGCTGTGTCTGGCCTAGGGTGTGAACATCTGGTTCTGACTCTCACATCCAGCTGTGAGTCTCCTGCAACACAACCCCATCAACACCAGTACAGACAAGTGCAAAAGAATGAACAGTGGGGAAACAATTTTAAAGTACTCCCTCATAGGAAAGGGGGGGTCTAAATAAGTTGCAGCTTCTCAGAAACATAACCAGGTATAAAGGAAGAGAACAGTGGGAATATCAGGCAGCTCTGCATCTCTGAGCTGCAGAGATGAGAAAGGGGCCTTTACAGCAAGGAGAGGGTGACTGTCATGGGATAGGGTGACAAATCAAAGGTTTATCACCTATCAAAGGATAGGGTGACTAACCCAAACCCTAACCCTTGTCAAAGGACAGTTCTAGTCTTTAAGCTGCTTCAGTTTCTATTGTTAGATGTCATCTGGATGCACATCCTCATTTGCAGTGATTGCTGTCACTAATAATCAGTAGCGTGCTGCCTCCCCAAATTCTGAGACCTGATTCAGGCACTTTAATACAAAACCCAAGTCCCTGGGAAGCACACAAAGAGCAGTGGGAGCTGGAGGATGGAGTTCATCTCCCACAGGCACCAGCAAGCCTGGAAAAGTCAGGCAGGTGGGAAGTGCTGGAACTGCCTGGGCTAAGTGGCTGCTGCTGTCTGAACCAGCCCCAGGGCCTGGTCTGGGGGGGATTTCACACATGGAGGTGCTGGTGACTTGCTGGAATCATCAGTCTGGGCTCAGCATTTTTCCAGGGAGGACAGGTAGGAATTTGGAAGGAAGAAAAAGAAAGAAGAGACAAAGAATGTTAACACTTTCCTGCGTGCCTTTGGCTCCATGAAGGATCAGCCAGTTTTCTAAAACCCCCCATCATCTCACATACGTACTCTGTGGCACCAACAGACAACATTCTGCCACAGAAAATGTCCCCATGATGATGTAAAACCACATTAGACTGCAAGCTTTCAGAGATAAAAGGGAAGAAATAAATGTTTACCAAGGCAGCACTGCGAGGAAGGTAGAACAGGACTCTCTTGTGCCTCGTATTAATACAACTGCTGAGCACACAGTGGGGTAAAGCCTCAATCAATCCGTGCAACTTCTTTACAAGAACTTGAATTTATTTTTACTACACCTTTTTTAGCTACTGATCCTGATACAACTCCCTCAGCTTCCCCCTGCCTGGGTCATACTCATGGTATGAATAGAACTTGGGCTGCATGTTCTTTGGCAGCCAAATCACTGTGAGCTGGACTATTACTTCCTCCACTCTCTCTTCAGATGAAGCCATCAGGGACATCATAGTGTGAGGAGCCTCCACCTTCCCAGGCAAGCTACAGATTTGCAGGATGCTCAGACAGAGCTGGAGGCAGTGGGACTCTCACCCTGTCCTTCCAGCTGTAGCACTGTTTCTCTCCCAGGGGAAAGTTTCAGGTTCTTTTTAAAGAGGCTTAACTCTTGTCTCCCATACATTTCTTGGCTAGTCAGCCAGGCTGCTGGCCTGGTGGGGAATTTCTTCCTAATACACCACTGCTCAATATTGGGCTTGGCTGGTGGAGCCCTGGGTTCCACAGATTCCTCCATCCCCCACTCACTGACTCTGGAAGCTTTTCCTTGCTGAGACCAGGGAGTGTAATTAGAGGGAAGAGGTCCCAGGATGGCTCTGCCACTTCTGGCAGCTGCCAGGAGGTCTGAGGATGAATTCCACACCTCAGGCACACCCACTGGAGACTCCAGAGCACATCCATCACACCAACACATCCCAGTGCCCACTCTGGTGACCACCAACAACCCCAGCTCGTGGAGCTGAAAAAGCAGGATTCTGTTTTAGTGTCCTTGGAGAAGTCTCCTTCACTGCAAACACTCCCAGTATTCCCTGCCTATTGCTCCACTTATGCTTTGGGGTTTGGTGTTCCCTCTCCTTCTCCCATGCATTTTCTTGTGGATGGATGGGTATTAAAACAGTCCTGGCCAGCTGAAGGCTTTCCCAGTCTGGATTTGTTGGTTGGTTCTTTCTGTTTGTGAGAAGAGCTCTCAGATGATGCTGAACTGGTCTCCTCACTAACCAGCCCTGACAGCCCAACTGGTTCTCATTATACTGGTTCATCTCAATACTAATACAAGGAGAGTTAAATACATTAAAGGAAAAAACATTGCAGCTGGATCTGAGAGCAATGTACATGTAGGTAGGTTACTGTGTCATGAAGTGCTCTTGCTTTCAATAGATTTTGTGCCAATTGGGAATTTTCCCTCAAGGAAGTTCCAAAAACCTTCTCAGCCTCTAGGAAACTATTTGTTTGGTGCAGTTAACTTAGGAGCTCTCAAATTTTTCTCTAAAACATCAAACCAAATGGCTCCTAGGCAAAGATCTTGCACAGCAAGTTTCAACCCACACAAACTTCTAGTGCTAGCTTGTGAAGCTCTGGAAACACAGGCTTACAAAGGACACTGCAGGTAGAAGGGGACCTTCTAAGGCTTTGATCCTCCAGAAAAAAAAAAAAAAAAAAAAAATGAACACAAGAAGTTCCCTTATTTTCACCAGATCTGGTGCACTGGTGGTATGGTGCCTGTTTATTAATTTGTTTTGTATTTAACTGTAAGTCTTTGGGGATAAGACTGGTAGCCCAGGTTATAAAGCTCCTTATTAAATAGGAATCTGGTCCTGCTGGAAGCTGTTTGAAAAGAGTTAATCATCATAACTAGTCTCAAGGCCCTGCTCTCTGTCCTTCTCTTCCCTCTCCATACTTTACAAAGTGGAAATCTCTCTGCATGGCCCCTTCCAGAGCTCTGCCTCGTGGCATGAAAATCTTCCAGTGTTCTCAACAGCCTCTTGGAGGAGGCTCTGGAGACAAAATGCCCATTGCCAATGGGAAGGCAGCTGATTTCCAAAGGATGCTGATGCAGAAATCCTTCTGGCACACCTGGTAACAAGTCCCACCAGCACGACTTGGAACACACTGATCCAAATCAATTTCTATAGATGGGGCGAATATTTCAAGATGAATGTTCACGTTTATAATTATGCAAAAATGAAATAAAGGATTGGTTAATCAAGAGGCAAGTGTATCTTTTTGTGGAATGGTACCTTGCACACTTGCAGCTGTTTGCTTTATTCAATGTGTGCTCAGCTAACCTGAAGGACAAGGATAATGCAGGGTTGCAGAGTGCCACATAACAGCCTCTCCATTTGCCTTTTCTTACTATCCCTAATAAAGCTCAAATGACAAAAGGTGACACACTGTATGTGTTTTATCTCATTATTAATTAACCATATTTATCTCTTAAATCAGATGTGACTTGCACCACAACACCAGTAATTAAATTAAATATTGATGGGTGATGGTTGTGTGCAGAGGCTGGAAGTGGAATTGCCATATCTAATTAACATCTTGCAGGAGCAGCCCCATTAGTTTGGTTAAATCTCCAAATGGTAATACTAACAAAAGTGTAACTACCACTTAACAACCCTAATTGATAGGAGCCTCATCAGATTTGATGAATATCTTCATCCCTGGTTTGGGAGCTCTTGACCAGACTCTGGTTGTGTTATTGGGAGGCTGTGAACTATTTAGAAGTGGAAATTTCTCTGCTTTCCCTTCAAGCCTCAGTGTGGCAAGGCTGCTTTTTGGTTCTTTTGAAGAAAAATACAGCAGCAGCATGAGGTTAAAGATCAGAAAAGCACTCGAGATGACCCTCCCTGCCATTATTTCAGCTCAGACTTCCCTCCTCTCCCAAGTTATGTTTTCCATGTGCATGAAAGGGGCTGCATCTGCCTGAGCCCACCTGCAAGCTTGGCTGGTGCTGTAGGTTTTGAAGTTTTACTTTCTGCCTTACTTTGTACAGAAATTTCCCCTTGGAGAAGACTAAAAGGTGCTGGGTTTTCTTGTTTTGTGGTTTTTGTTCCTTTTTTTTTTTATTGCTCATTAAATCCCTGTGTCTTATACCCAGTTCAGTGATGCTACCTCAGTTCTGATTACAGTGCTGTATGCTGGACTGAGATTTACAATTATTTCACTTGGGATTAGATACAGATTCCAGCCAGGATTTCAGGATGAACTGCAACTGTATCACTCCTTACAAAACATAATTCAAATAATAGTTACATAGTCTGAAGCAATTAATTTCTATTTGAAGTCATTAATACTCATGTTCGTTTAAGTAGTACAGATGCTATTCTCAGCTGTGAGTGAGAGGAAAATAACCACAATTACAAAACTCTTCCCCCAGTTTGTGCTACAGAAAGTGTTGCAAAGCCAGCCAACCTTCCCAAGAATCAGAGGAAATAATTCTCCACTGGCTACTTCTGCTACTCTTGAAAGTAAATGAGGGCACTGTGTCTGATCAGCTATCTGAGGGCTGCTGTAATTTCACTTGAGGTTCTGGCAACAAAAAGAGAGCTGAGCACCAATTTTCTTCCCTTCTTTCTGATGGGCTAAAGATATTTATAAATTAAAATGCTGTAACAGTCTGATTAGGAAACAACTGGGTACTCTGATTTAAACCTCCTGCTCCAACAGCACAGAACTGAGCTGAATCACAGTCAAAATGTTTGCTGAGTGGATAGGCAAGAAGGAAGAAATAATACATCTGCAGGCAGACAGCCTGAGCAGTTAAAAACCAGCAAATATTTACTGGTACTAGAATCACTCAGCATTCCTCTGGAACTTTCTGTCTTCCAATCACTTTTAGAATGAGCTGGTTAAGCAAGAGGTGACCACTTGGCCATGCAAGGCCCTGGTTCAAACATCTGGTTCAAACATCTGCATCTCAGAGGAGCTGGGCTCAGCTGAACCACAGATTCCCCCCCAGACAGAGCTTTACAACATGTGGCTTTTCCAAATAGAGAGCTTCAAAAGCCACGGGACACTTGGTGGTTTCCATCCACCATCAGCACCATGCAGCCAGCATCAGCATCACTTGTCCAGCCCTTTCCTTTCATTCCCCTTGGCTGGGCTGCATTCTTGCTGCTTCCCTCTGGTTCCCCTGCCTGACAGATCCCACTCCTCTTGCAACACAAGTGATGCCAACAAACACTGATATCCCATGAGCAGGGGCAGTTTGCTGTGTTATTTGGAAGGAATTTTCCTCCTTCACACTCAGTAGGAACAACAACCCACAGCACCATGACCACACATCTCCCTGCCTCTTCTGGCCTTCACAGCACCAAGACAATGACATTTTAGTTTGGTAACAGCTTATTTTTCAGCAGGAGTTCTCTCAGTCACCCTTTTAGGGATATGGGCACAGTAGCAGACAAGCCAAGCACCTTCAAAGATGCTCAGGGGCTGATTCCAGAGCCTGTCCTGCTCTTTTTTACTTACTACATGAAACCAAAAATCTGGGCCAGCATAACACACAGATCTGCATCACTACCTTGCCCTGCATAGAAACTGCCCATGCTACTTAATAATCCTAAAGTCTCAGAGTCACCCTAAACCTCCTGCTACAGTCACACAAACCCTTGCCACCATTTCACTCTTCCCACCCAATTCCTCCACATCCAAGGACATTTCCATCACCCCTTTAAGCTCTTGTCCTCTCGCAGACACCACTCGCCAGCACAACTTGGCAGTAATTATCCAAGCCCAGGCTGCTTCAACCCATAGAATTAACATCATGGGACAGAAAAGGCTTTTTGGTGCTTTTTTGGAGTCTGGTTAGCAAGGAGAGTCTGAAGGCAAAATAGAAAATGCAAGACTTGGTTCTGGCAGAGACTGCTCTGCACGCAGAAAAGCATCCAGCCAGGGGGGAGAGACTTCTTTTGGTCAGACACAAATGCTCCCTGTGCCTGTTCAGCAGGTAGAAGCAAGCTTAGAAGTTCTCCCCACACAGATGCCACATGCAAATCTCACATGTGACAAGTGCAAACACATTGCTCATCTTTTCATGAAGCAGCAGAACGAGCTCCGAGTTTTTCTGCCGAGCAAAATCCTCCTTGCTTATGGGAAGAGCCTCCACGAGAGTTCTGGGATAAAACGTTGACAGATCTTTTCCTAACACACCAAAGGCCAAAGGAATTATCCCTCGTGCTGACCAACACTGCTGCCTGGCAGATTTACTGATATTCCAAGCAATATCCCCAAAGAATTTTTAGAAGTATGTGTAGCAGCTCAGTATTCAGCACATTTTTGCCATCCTTGGAGTCGCTGCCTGCACTGCTGGAGGAACCTGGCTCTATAATTTTGTCTTCAGGAATATTTTTCCCTCTCCAAGCCAGAGGAACTTTGATGGCAGTGGAACTATTGCAATTTCATGCTTTTAAATGCACATGCTGTATTCAATGAATTTCAAAGACACACTAAGCCCAAATTACTGCTATCCATGGATCTTGAGAAGCTTTTATAAATGGCTGCATTACAGTGTAGTACAAAGCAGTGATTTCCATAATGCTTGTCTAATGTATAGAGCATTTTACATAGAACAGGCCCTGTTTCATCTTGAAATGCTTTTTAATTAATTCACTTCATTAATACTGCTTGTCATGGCTAAACTCTGGAGACTTAACAAAAACTTTACTTCAGCAGTTGTCAACACATTTCATTAAAACATATGTTTTGGAATGCTTTCTGATAACACCACTGCTCCTCATATGCAGAGTGCAGTACTTAGATGTATTAAACAGAGGAGAGAGGGCTAAAAAAACCTTTTCTCTAGATTGACACCACTTCTCCTGGAGATGAGAAATGGGTGGGCCAGCCCTGGTGTTGTTATTTCCACGATCCCTAAATTAACCAAATTGAAATCTCTCCCATATTTTACCCGTTTTACCCCTTATCCTGCTCTCCCAGCACCTTTCTGAGAGGTCCTTGCTTCTGTCACCTCCATGTCAAGAAGGAAGGGACACAGCTTGGGTAGTCTGCAGCTGGACAAAGCCTTCAGCTTTGAGAGGTGACAAGATGCTGGACAATGAGTGGGATCAATTCTGTATCTTCTGGTGAGGTAAGAAATGGAAGATCCCTCCTAGGTGAGGTCAGAGCCTTAAGGAACCTCAAACTAGTAGAAAAATCAAGAAATTGGCACAAACCAAGCACAGCTGGTACACTGGGAGCAAAGTGTGGTTTTCTCCAAAGCAGCCAAAGAATCCTTGAATCAAATTCATCTTGCAATGAACTAAATAAATGCAAATTGTCCAAGACAGGGTGACAATCATCTATTAACATCCAAGAGTTTAGAACATTTGGCCTTTAAGCTGCATACCTGGACAGAATGATGCTTCTGTAAACGGTGGCTCTGTGTATCATTACCCAGAGCATGGTCTGACCCACAGATCCAGGAATATTCTGCTCTAAATAAGGAATAAAGGATCTTTTAGAACACTTACACACCCTGGATTACAGACAACACCTTCAAACAGATCAGACTGGTGGGGAGAAAAAGGAAACTTGTCCTGTAACTCCTCCAGTGCTCTGTGTCTGTTCCTGGAAATATACTGGACAGAAAGACTGAAGAACTGGCTTTCTCTGGATGTGGGAATTACTAAAAACATATTTATTTTAAACAATAGGAAAAAAACCCCACATTTGTCTGAATACAGCGATTTTTTTTTTTTTTTTTTTTTTTTTTTTTTTTTTTGAAGGCACAATGCTGTCCCAGAAGAAATTTGTTAAATGGCTGAATAATGTAAAATATCAAAACAGCTTTCAAAAAATCAGACATTTTCCTATCAAAATCAGACATTTTCAGTGATTATTTCCTAAGCACTGCCTCTATCCCAGGCTCTGCTGTCAATCTGTATTTCAAGCCACCTTTCCCCCTTGCTGCCTGTGGTCTCTAATGGTTTTTAATGCTGTCTCCTGCGTGTGTTTTGTGTAGTGGAATACTTTACAAATCAAAACGTTCGTGGGGAATGAGCCTGTGATCTCCCGTGTAACATTTCCTGGCTCTAGTGCACACACATCTATTGTTCAAGACTGAATTGGTCCTGGGAAGCATCAGAGCATGTGAAAGCCGCTGTGAATTTTGCAAAGTGGCTTCAGGGCACCAAAGGCCGTCAGAAGAATGAGGTGCAAAATCTGAAAGCTCAAATTTAGAAATCTCAGTCAATACCCAAAGACTGAAAAAAAAGAAGCCAATGCCCTCGGTTATAGTTTGTGCAATTTTGTCTTGTGACATCCCCAAGCCAGTTGAAGGAAGCGTGCAAAGCCTGAACACAAAATAACTCTGATTATTAATGAGGTTTATGTGCAATTAAACTGTTGGTCTTTGCTTAATACTATGAGTGATTCACAAGATTGATTTCATTAGGGTGTTTTTTGTTTTTTTTTTTTCCTCAGAGTTGTTCCATTCCTTTCACATAGTGCTTTTTGCCTCTCTTACCCTGTCTCCTACTTAACCCTCAGGAAATTAAGTTCTTTTGGACTCTGCTTGGAACTGGCTCAGTTGAAATCACTCAGATCCAACTTTGGGCAGCATTTTTTTCATCGAGATATCCTAACAAATCTGCAGAGAAATGGCACATTCCACTGCAAGAAGGAGACATCTGACTTTATCACAACCAACCTGCAAGATTCCCCTTGGGAATTCCACTCCAGCTTCCAGCAAATCCCTCTCTCGGGAGCTTCCCAGGGGAATCTTGTAGGGATTGGGGTCTCCTGGCCAACTGGTGGTTGGCAAAGACACAGAGGGATGGACATGGAATTGTCCCCAAGGTTAATCCCTTTGTTCCCAACGGGTTTCAGCTCACGAGTTCTACCTAGAACTGCTTTTTTCTGTTTTTTTTGTTTTTTTTTGCCAAAGCTGCAATGAGATTAAACTGAAGGTTTTTTAAGGGGAATTAATGGTATCCTTATTATAATTATATATTAAAAAACCTATAGAGAAAAGACTATACTTCAGTATATCCCTTTTGCTGGAATCATTTGGAGTGAGCAAAATCACCCGTGTCAGGGCAATTTACTTAAGGTCTGTGCAAAATGGAATATATGAAAATATAAAGGAAGCAAAAATTCTTTATTAAAAACCCTCTAAAATGAACTGAAGTTCCCATGTTTACTGAGAGACTGAATTCCTCAAGGACAAGATTCAGAGAATTACCCTGATAAAATAGATAGGAATTACACAGAGAAGCATGTGCGTGGGGAAGAAAGAATATTTTATGTGTAAACAAGCCCAAGAAATGGTAAAAAATAAAAACCAGTTACAAGAAACTCTTTCCAAATTTGTTATGTATGCAGACAACACGTAGCCTAATGCAAAGTTATACGTTGCAGTTATTTAATATCTTCCTTCAAAGCTTTTCCTAATACATCAACGACAGAACATCTGAAGGGGATAAAAAAAAAATTCCTCTTTATAGTTTTAGATAATTGTCCCTAAAAAAAAAAAACCAAAAAAAAAACAAAACAAAAAAAAAAAAAAAAAAAAAAGAAAAAAAAAACCCCCAAACCTTTAATTACAACTCGGAGGAAGAAAGCTTGATTTGTGCCTTGTGTCCAAACGCTGAGGAGCCGAATGTAAAATATTTGTAATATTTAGGGAACCCTGAGTTTTACATAAAAGTAAACAGCATTGCCTGAAGGCACAATTTCCAGCAACACAATAAAATGTGCAGTGAATTTATGGAGCCCATCCATTAGCTCTTACCAAGGCAACGTCGCCCATATCTGTCGTCCATCATTATAATAGAGGGTTAATGCACTGAATTTACATAAAAAAGTCATATTGTCTGCATGAATTATTTACACTCTCAGCTGTTTTTACAGCTTGGTTTCAAGCTGGATTCTGGGAGAGATTCTGCCAGTAAATTACTCTGTGGAGACCTGACTGTGTGACTACAAACAGAGCCTGCAATGAAAAGAAAAGAAAATGAGGATGCAGAAGGCAGTGGGTGGATTGGGAGGACAAGCTCTGGGCTCCTCTTTCACATCCACAGAAGGGAAAGGGAGGGCAGGAAAATGTTGGGAGAGCTGCCCTGGGAAGTTCTGCACATGCAGCTCTGGGTTAGTGGCTGGCTGTGTAACAAATCACTGCAATTCTGTCAGAGATGCTGTGTTCCTGGTCACTTATCCATAGATCAGCATCCTTTGGAAACTGATGTGTTGTTTAAGAAAAAAATAAAGCTCTCAATAGCACCTTCCCTGTCAGTCTGTGGCTCACCAACAGCAAGAAATACCCTTCCTGACTTCATTTGAATGCAATTTTCCCCTCCTCCTCCTTTACATTAACACCAACACTCTAAAAACATCAAGTCAAAACCCCCAGCATTTTGTCTGGCACAGGCCGAGCACATTCCATATTTTCCTTCACACCAGAAAGCCAACGTTTTTCTCAAACCAAACAGTAGGAAATCCTCAAAGATTTCAGTGACATTTTTTACTTTCACAGGCCTTCAAACCTCTCCATTTTCCCAGGTGTGCTGAAAAGTGGGGTGCAGGACACAAATCCTAGATCCATGCATAGAGTGATGACATTTAAGTGAAAACTTAATTTTTTTTTTTTTTTTTTTTTTTAACTTTTTTTCCTAACTTAACTTGTCTTCTGTTTCTTGCAGCCTACCACAGGCTGGGTAGGAGTCTGACTTTAGCTCCTGCTGGTCCAGATCAAGAAATCACCACCCAAACTCTTGCAGGATCAAATTAAGTGAAATCACTGCCCCCACAGAGCATCCCAACCATCCCATGGCTCCAACATTTTTTCCTGCAGGACATTTAGAGGCAGACTCTGTGTTCCAGCCATGCTGTCAGAAACCTCTGGACATGCAGTACCACCAAGTTCCCAACAGACTGGTCCAGAATTGGTAATCCTGATTGTTTTCACCCTTTAAATATTTGCAGATTTATCGTGCACCCTTCTCAGCTGCAGGTGAGCCAAGCTATACATATTTATCTCACTTAATCTTCCCTCATAAATCAATCTCTGCAGTCAATCTCTCCACTCCCTAATTATTTTTGTTGCTCTTCTCTGAACTCCCTCCAATGTGTCAATCAATATCTTCCTGGTAATGAAGTGCTCTGGAAGGAGCAGAGGATTTTACAGGCAGCTGTTCCCAGGCTGTGCACAGGGCAAGGAGACAACCAGAGACAACCAGGATGGATTTTCAGTCTTCATGGGAAGGATGATCTAATGGTAAGGACACCAGGCTAAGGTTTTAGAGACCTGGGCTCATGTTTTGTCTCCAAGACATTTGTGTGACCTTGGTCAAGTCACTTAGGCTGTTATTTAGTCAGGCATCTGTAAACTGTGCTGCTTGGTTTACACAGACAGTGAAATATGATGGTGTGTGTCCCACAAAGTGTACAGAGAGACATCATTAATTCACTTCTCTTACTAAAGCATTGCTTTTATTTGAAGACCCTCATATTCCTTCCTTTTCTCTTTTAGAGGAGAAGGCTGGGAGTATCAAAATAACTGAAAAAAGCAATGAAGTCTGAGGATTGCAGTTATTATTCATCAGGCTCCCAGAAATGCATTATTATGTACTATGGGCTGTAAGACTAAAAATTATTCCCCACTGAAATGGTATTCACACAGCTCCTGCTGGACTGAGGCTTACATCCTATTATAATCATAATAACTAAAGTAAGTTTCCCTTGGGGATTATACCTCTGTGTGATTTAATCCTTAAATTTGTTCTGCTTTCATCCCCAGGAGAAGGGAGTTTGCAGTTAGCAAGTATCCTTCCTAGAAATATCAGACACTGCACATGCATCCATAATCTCCCCTTAAATTCACAAAACCCAGGTGAGGGGGGAAGCAGAGCTGGAAGCCTAAATGTTACTATTTTGTTTGAAGAAACATGGTTTACTGTTTTTTTAAAAAAAAAAAAAAAAAAAAAAAAAAAAAAAATGGGCAGAGCAGAGGGAGGAGTCCTGCTCATCCAGGAAAGTTCCCCATGGAATTCTCCCCTCAGATAATGGAGGGGATGGTTCCTTTCAGAGAGGGGTTTGACTGCCAACAAATAAAGTGTGGAATGAAATAGAAAATGAGTGTAAAAACTTCAAGAATTTCTGTGTGATTGTGGCTCTTCATTAGCAGCAGCAGCATATGGGCAATGCAAGTCAAACCATGAGCTGTTTATTCCTGTTAAGATTTCTGTAAACACAGAAGTCCCTCACTGGGTGATTTAACCTAATAACAGTGATTTTCTCAAAAGCTTAATCATTACTCACTCACCAGCACACCAGCCTTTTCTTCTTTACACTATTTTTTTCCCATTTCATAACATTGAAATGTGTATTATTCAGCTAGGACAGAGCATGCTCACCTTTAAAAGAAGAATTCATTCCCAAGCCAGTTGCACTTGGGAGACACAAACCAGAAGGAAAGTACAGCCTAGTGCAGAAAACTTCATTTGCATCACCCTAATCTTTATATATTATCATTTTCAAAAAGGTACTCTGCAAGCACAGGCAAATTAGATCCCAAATCAAGCCTCATTTGTCTAAAGCTTTCACCTATAGAAAACTATAGGAAAAGTGTGCACTGCAACAGCTTTATCACCTTCTGGAAAAATTACTGAAACAATTTCCTTCCTGTAACAGTCTTCAGGGAAACTGCTCCAAACACTAATTTGAGAACTACAATTCTTAATTAGCCACTTGCAGTAGCCTGTACACCACCAGGCTCTTTTTTCCAACATCTACTAGGGAACAAGAACTGCAGGAATCTGGTTGAAATAATGAATGCCCTGCCATTTGAGTGATTCAAAAATTGTCAGGGAAAATAGAAAAAGAAGCTAGAAAGATCCAGTTTGAATCATATATATTTATATATATATTTACACACTACTAAAGATGAGATCCATGTGCAGCTGGTATGCACAGCTCCATCCAAGCACCAGTAACACATCCAACCTAGCACGTGGAGATAAAGATAAATATCCCATAAAAAGCTTTTCTTGGATGATGCTTCTGGAAAGAGGAGCAGGAATGCTCAGAGAATAAATGTCCCCTTGGTCTTTAAATGGTCAGGTGTTTATGCTGCCCCTTCGAACCCAGTTGCTGAGTGTGCAGAAATTCTCAGTTGCACTGAAAACAACGTGAAAGCCAAACCATTCTCACCAGCTCTGAAATCAGGACATTAAGGGACATCACACCCCCCCCTGCTGCCTTTTTTCTCTTTTAATTTGACTGCAGAGAATGCAGTGCCAGGGCAAGGTTCAGACCTCTGCAGTTGTTTTTTTGGCTCTCTCAGGAGCCCCCCTGACTCTTCAGGTTGGAAGTCAAGGCTGTGACAGAAGTTTATGAAGCCCTGGAAGAACGAGGTCACGGCAGGAAAAGAGATCTTAGATGGTGAATTCAGATTGAAGGAACATCAAACCAAGCAGTGCTCCTGCTTCCTCGTGGTGATAAGTTCAGGGTTAAGTAAGATGGAATGGGAGGAGACCTTTTGACATGAAAATCACCTGGCAGGAAATCAGAGTGGTGCAAAAAAAAAAAAAAAAAAAAAAAAAAAAAAAAAAAAAAAAAAAAAAAAATTCGACTGACATCCCAGGGCCCCCTTTGGGGTGTCTGCACTGCAGGGGGAGAGGCATCAGTCCAGCAGGGCAGGAATCCCCACAGGGCCTGAAACAGCTCAACCAGACCTTGCTAAAGCTTTCAGGGAATTAATTCTCCAGGGAGAAAGGGAAGAAGGGGGAAAAGAAGGGGGAAAGGGAAAGAGGGGGGAAAGGGAAAGAGGGGGGAAAGGGAAAGAGGGGGGAAAGGGAAAGAGGGGGGAAAGGGAAAGAGGGGGGAAAGGGAAAGAGGGGGGAAAGGGAAAGAGGGGGGAAAGGGAAGGGACAAATCCCTTCTCTACAGAGTGGTTCAGAAGTGCTTCTTGCACAGCCAGCTCAGCAGCACCTCCTGGTTCTCCAGGCAGGCACTGGGCTCATTGCATAGCTCAGCAGCTCCTGGGGACACAGCAGTGTGGGGACACAGTTCCCAAGGGATGGGGTAAATACCTCTAGAGCCTCACGTTTCCACACCTTGGTCTGGACTGTCCTGGAATTCACTGCTCAGAGGGTGTCATTTTGTCAGGCTCCAGGTACCCACGCTTAGCAACAGGTACCATGTCACACCAAGACAGCCTTTGGCAGTCTGGAAAAAACCACCTGAGCTGAGATGATCCCAAGTCACAGCTGCACAGGACCAGTTAACATGACAAGTAGCCCCAAACCATGGCTCTGCTATGGTAATGCTTCTAGGGACCAAATGACAAGGTCCTTCCCCAGCTCAAAGCTGCTGGTTTTTTGTGGCCAAGTAACAGTGAGAACCTCCCAGCCCAACCTTAAACCCCTCCAACCCAACCACCAGGACAACAGGAGCCCTGCCATAGCCTGTAGTATCCATGGGGCACACACGTAGCAGGATTCACCAAGGAGGAACATGAGGGATTCACCAAGGAAGAACATGAGGGATTCTCACCAAGGAGGAACAGCAAGGATTCACCAAGGTGAAACATCAAGGATTTACACCAAGGAGGAACATCAAGGATTTACACCAAGGAGGAACATCAAGGATTCACCAAGGAGGAACATCAAGGATTCACCAAGGAGGAACATCAAGGATTTACACCGAGGAGGAACATGAGGGATTCACCAAGGAGGAACATGAGGGATTCTCACCAAGGAGGAACAGCAAGGATTTACACCAAGGAGAAACACCAAGGATTCACCAAGGAGAAACATGAGGGATTATCACCAAGGAGGAACAGCAAGGATTCACCAAGGAGAAACATCAAGGATTTACACCAAGGAGAAACATCAAGGATTTACACCAAGGAGGAACAGCAAGGATTTACACCAAGGAGGAACATGAGGGATTCACCAAGGAGGAACATGAGGGATTCACCAAGGAGGAACATCAAGGATTTACATCAAGGAGGAACATGAGGGATTCACCAAGGAAGAACATCAAGGATTCACCAAGGAGGAACAGCAAGGATTTACACCAAGGAGGAACATAAGGGATTTACACCAAGGAGGAACATGAGGGATTCTCACCAAGGAGGAACAGCAAGGATTCTCACCAAGGAGGAACATCCCATTGCAAGGCACATGCAACCCAATGTCCCAAAGAACCAGCATAGGGCTGTTAACAAGCAAACAGTTACTAGACTGTTAATTTCTGCTCTTCTTGGGTCAAGACTTATGTAGGAATTTTTTAAAAAAACACCCAGAAGTGAAACATTTGAGCAACCATTGCTAATTATTTAAAAGACATCACAGAAACGTTCGACTTAGTCATGACTTCAGAGCAGAAAATCAGGAAGCTTTTAAAGAAACTGTGATTCAGGCTCATTGTGACCTGAGGAGAAAGTATCCTTGGTGCTTCCAACATTTCTGGAATTCCTAAAGATCAAAACAACTGTGCCAGCACTGTGCCCAGCCTGGTCAGGCTTTGTGACAGGGATTCTGAGGCACAAGAAACACTTCAATAGAGAACTAAACCCCAGGTCTGGTTCCAGCCACAGCTTTGAGGAGATTACTCCTACAAAATAGGGGATGGGGCTATGTTAAGGTGATGTACAGTGTGAAGTTCCTACACTGTAGCCATGTTATTTATTAATAGCACATCTGTATTGATCCCATAAAGCTTTCTTTAAGCACAGGGTGATTTGAATTAATAGCTTTTACCTTGTGCTGGGGGCCATGCAGACACGCTATAAATCAGACAGTCCCTGCCCCAAAGTGCTCACAAACCAGATTAGAACAAGATGCAGCAGGTGGAGGAGACAAACTTGAGGGGAGGGAGGAGGAGGAAATGGAAAAGCAAGCAGCATTATGCACATTAAGCAGAACTCTGCTCAGCAACAGCCAGAGACTGCCAGCTGGCAGGGATCTGCAGGCAGCAGAGATGAGTCTTCAGAGGGCCTTAAAGAAGGTTAAGGAAGTGACTTGTTTTCAGGGAGTTTCCCTTCTGTATGTATAAGAAATAGCCTGCAGAAAAAGCACATGGTGTTTTGGGGTGAAGGAGACAGCTCTGCCTTCCAAAGAGCTGGGTGCTCCTGCTGCTCTACTGGGTTAAGAAAGTTGGGCTGTGAAGTGTGCCCAATTTTTTTCCATTCCCTCAGCTACACCTCTCCCTCTCTCCCTCCGACCTGACGGTAGTAAAACAGACTTTAAATGTGCTAATGATATCATTATGAAAACACACAAAAGACATCTCAGCATTTCAAGATAAATTCAAGCCAAGTGCTCTGCCAACTTGCCACACTCCGTGCTTCCCCTTTGAAATAAATGGCTTAGTGCACTTCAAAGAGGGCTTTGCTTCCCTTGTTTAGCACAAGATGCAAATCCCTTGTCAGAGCAGAGGAGAAAATGCATCTTGCACCATGGGGAGCAAAAAGACCCAACCAAAGCAGCCACTCAAATGAGAATGATCCCAGGTTTGGGAGGCACAGCAGGCAGAGGACACCTTACGTTTCTTCTAGCTGGTTCATTCCATTTTTTATTATTTTAAATACCAAATATCCTTGCCAGCAAGAGCAGTAAAGAGGTTTTCCTGACAGAGGTTCCCTTGCACACACAAAACCAAAACAGGAGAAGTGAACACAGGAATGAGAGCAGTGTCTGCCCCAAGCCAGGGATGAGCAGGTCTGATCCAGAACTTGTTCCCAGACTGCTGAGGATGGGAGCAGTGCTTGGCCCACTTACACCAGAAATACATCTCCCAGCTCCCTTCTCAATGCAGGATACAGCTGAGGTGGATCACAATGGAGATGATTTTATCTGGCACAAATTAAGCATTACCTCAGAATGCTAGAATTAGCTTAAGAAGTGTTTCTGAGTAGACCAATCAACTTGCTCATTAGCAAACTCGCTTGCCCCTCATCAGATATTAATTATTGAGTAGAGACCTAAGCCTTGACTACACCAGAACTGCAAATAAACATTCCCTCTGATGCTGGGGGGAGCAGGGAGAGATGATGGGAGGGACCCTGTGAAGGATGTGATGGAGCAGAGGCTGCTCTGCCCTGGGCTGTGGCAAGAGGAGGATGGGAGAGAAACCAAACAAAATTCTCCTTCTTACTTCTCCCAGCAACTAAGAAATTCCCTTCCTTGAAAAAAAATCTTCCTGTCCTGATTGTGGTCCTGTTTCAGCAGAGCTCAGATGAGATGGGAATTACAAGACTCAGGGAGCAGTGTGGGAATATGGGAATTTCAAGGGAAGGTTGAGGGGAGACTCTTGAGAAGGAAATGTGGCTTCCAAATGAACCAAATGCTGGGGAAAAAAAAAAAAATATCAAAAACTTGTGCATATTTGAGCAGGATATCCACTGACACAAAGAAAAATGTCAGAGGTTGGGTTTTCCCTTTTCCTGCCAGTTCTGCAGGGCATGTGAGAGATCCTGAGATCTCTCTGCACCCTTCATGGCATCCTGAAACTGGTTCTGAGCTGATATCCCTTCCCAGCCACCTGCTTCTCTCAGGGGTCCCTTCACCATAAGGCAGGCACTGGAAAATGTGAGTGACTTCCCTGAGCAAAGCAGAATCCCTTGCAGGATTCAAAAACTTTTAATCTAGGGCTGTCTGAAGAGAGACCAGGAGGGGGTTGAGTCCTTTCATCTTAAATTTAATAAGGCAGTGGTGAGGGTTGGCACTGCCTGTGCTCTGTGTGCTCTCCAGGCATTTCACTCCACACCTACAATTTACTGGAGTCTTTCCACAGGCTTTGCATTTCCCAGGCACACAGGTGGGATAACTGAGTGGACAAAGGGAAAGAACTTGGCATTGTTTGGGAAAACACTCCCAGCCCCACCACCGGTTTCATTCCCCAGCTGCCCTCCAGGTGAGGTCGTGGCCATTGGACAGGAATTGGATCCAGAACCTCTGAGGAACCCCAGGCCTGGGCTGCTCTCAGCATCAGGAACAGCAGCAACTTTCCTCCAGCTGCTCAAACTTGGCACCCCCCCCCTCCTCTATCCCAAAACTGGGGGGGTGAAGCTCTCATGTGTTGCTTCCCAGACATTACCTGGCTCAGGACTGTGATAACAGAACAGGCTGAAGCTCCATATCCATTTCACATTGGTTTAGAAACTAAAGACCCAAACTCTGTGCCCATTGCTGTTAAACATTGCTTTTTTGAGAGGGAAACCAAGAATTCTAAATTCTAGCTTTTCTTTCTTCATTTAGAAAGCATAAGCCTGATCCTATCTTCTGTTGTGTTCTAATATTCTCAATTTTAGCTTCTTTGAGCTATTTCTCACAATTTAAACCCTTTACTTGCACCTCTAGACACTGCTAATATTGCAATAGTTCTGTAACTAATTTTGAGCAGGATCAAGGGGTACAGCTCAAAGTTTATAACCAAAGAACAGATATGAAGTTGGCATCCTGATGGTAAAAGGTTAAAAGCTGCCCCTCACTTTCCCAGAGCCATCTCAAAAGGTTTCATCCAGATGACTCAAACTTCTTTCACTCTCTGTTTCCTTTCACCTCTAAGCTGAGTCCTGGGCCAGGAATGGTTTCTGCAAACAGGAGAGAATGTAGAGCTTGGAGAAGAGGAGAATAAGGGGTGATTTCATCAATCTGTATAAATAAGTAAGGGGGCAGTGCCAGGAGGATGGAGTCAATTTTTTCTCAGAGGTGAGCAAGAAGGGGCAATGGTGATAAACTGGAGTACAGGCAGTTCCATACAAATATTAGGAAGAATTTTACCACTGTGAGGGTGACAGGGCATGGAACAGGATGGAACAGGATGCCCAGGGAGGTTGTGTGTGGAGTCTCCTTCCCTGGAGACATCCAAATCCCACCTGGATGCATCCCTGTGTGTCCTGCTATAGGTGACCTTGCTGTGGCAGGGGGAGGTTGGGCTAGATGATCTTTTGAGGTCCCTTCCAGCTCCTAAATTTCTATGATTTCTAGATAGAATGATTGCAGGAAACTCAAATTCCCAGCCAGAGCCCCCACTGCAGGAGTCTGAGGCCAGACACAAACTTGTCCAGTGAATACTTATATTATCAATAGATAATTTCTGAATATTTTTGGCTCCATGATCTTGAGTAAATAATTCTGTGGCCCGTGTCACTGAGAATCAAAAGTCAAGTTCCTACTGTATATTCTGAAAGATAGCATGACCTGGAGGACAATTTTTTTCAAGGGGAAAGGCACAGACTCCTTACAGAGCTCTGAGGGAAGCAGACCCTGCTCCTTCCCCAGATGTAGTCAGGAGAGAGCTGCCTGAGTTTGTACCTGTAGATATGCAGATAATTCCAGGTTTCTGTGGCTGGTTTGTCAGCAACAGCTCCAGTGATTTAGAGCACCAGCTCCAAATGGATTAAATCCCAGAGTCATTTGAAATTTACCCAGCCCTGTCACACAAATCTCAGAAACCACTGCCTGGCATAAAACCTGCTGCTTGATACTCCCGAGGAGCCCAAAGATACAACCTGAAGATTAAGCTGAAAAAAAAAAGAAACAGAGATTCCCAGCAGAATCCCAGAAAACACAAGCAGAACAAACAGCACATCTGACCAAAAAAAAATCTTAATTGCATCATGGTAGCAACTTCCTGCATTTTTATCAAGTACATTTTTCTCATTTTTTCTATATCATCATGCATCTCACAGTGCATTTCTAAAAACTAAGTGATTTTAATTTGATTGCCATTTAAATGGCATGTTTTTCAAATAACCACTTCAAAAGGAGTGCTACTGGATATCAAGTTCAGGAATATTTTAGTAAGTACAATTCCACTTGGAGGTTCCCTGTGTGCATTGCCAAGTATCTTTCCTACTTAGGAGCCTCCTCTAAGAGTAGCAGAGCAAAGAGAAATCTGCTGCTGACTTCATCAAAGCCAGATTTCACTTTCCAGCTTGAGTGATAAAAATGATTTGTGATTTTCTGGCCCCCAGAGTTTAACTAAATCTTTCATTTCTTTCAGCATTGCCTGGGTGAGGATATTTGAGTCAAGGCAGTAAGAGGACAGTTATAATTTGTTTAAAAAGCTATTAAATGACTCCTAACAACAACACATCTCTATTTGTAGGATTTAGATACCTCCAAAAGGCTTAGAATTTCTAGTGGTGTTATGGCACCCTCTGGTCCAGAGGTAAATTTCCCATTTGGATCACACGAGCCACTTGACATCATACTCTGCAAGTTACTGAGCAGCAAAGGCTTTCAGGTTCAAATGCTTCCTGAAAAGCTAATTTAGCTTCACTTTTGCAGCTATTGAACATGGAATAAAGACTTTTTCATGTAAAAATTGCTATTAAAAAAAAAAAAAAATAGTAAAAGTCAAACGCACCTAAGAAAATCTTTTTTTTTTTTTTTTTTTTTTCCACAAGCACCTGTGATATTTAAAGTCAACTTTAAATTTTTTCCTGACAAACCTCAAAAAACCAAATGCTTTGCTTTGTTTTGCTAATTCTACAATCCACTCCCTTGTGCATCCATACAATGTCAGTGCCATAGGAGCTACTCACCTGAGCATCATCCCAATGTTCATTTCCTTTGGACCAGCCAGACAAGAAACCTGCTCAGAGCAACCCTCCTGCTCCTTCCCAAGGAAAGCAGCAACCTGTTCCTGATTCCAAGATTCTCACCAGTGCAGGGGAGGTCATGACCACCTCTTGCTGACCTCCAGCAGGGACTGGGGAGGGAGCAGGGAGCTGCAGATCCTAAAAGGACAATTATATGGCTTTAGCCATCCCACCAGTCCCATTCCTTATGCCAGGACTCTCCAAACACAGACCCTCTTTAGCTTGGGTGCTGCAGCATGCAGTTCATTAGCTCATTAGCTAATAAATTAGTTCATTAGCAGGAGATAGGGGTAGAACCTGAGTAAGTGGGGCTGATCAGAGCCTATCAGATCAATCACATCCATCCATTCCAGGTCCCCTCACACACCATCGTGTTCCCAGGTTTTCTTCTGACTCCTATCATGCATCCCAAAAAGCTGAGTTAACAGCAGCTCACAGAACAGCTTGGTCAGTCCCAGGAGAAAGAAGAAAAGTTGCTGAATGCAGCTGCTTTTATTCCAGTGAGGTGAAGAGAAGGAACTGGGGTGCAGACACCATGATTTGATTTCAGTGCAAGGGCAAACCCCCAAAGAAAGGCTGCAGAGGGGCTGGGGTTCCCTCATGTCACACCTTATTTAGGAGGTTATTCCAAGGCTCTTTGCACTTGGTCTGTACCAGATTAGCAGCACATTTATTTGTCTGTAGTGTTCATATGCTGCAGCAATCATGTAATCTCCTTTCCCTGGTTTTTGAGGCAGATATGACTGTACCCCAAGGAGATTGTGATCTGTCTACCTAACAGTCCCAAATCTCTTATAAAATACGTCTGAAATTAATCCATTGTGAAGGTAAGAAGGGAAAACATAAATATCTTCATTAACTCATCCATCCATCCACAAAACTTTACATAAGGCAGAGCTGGAAAGATGCCTGGAGACGTAATTGAATTTCTGGGCAAGGAGCATTTGCATTCCCTCAGCTCTGCCTTCCCCATTCATTTCAGTAATTACACAGAGAGAAGCAGCTCACACACTTGTAATTAAAACCAGCAGTCAAGGATTTTTAAGTGTTTTGATACAAGAGGATTGCCATGGAATGCCAGCAGGAGGGGATTACAGCACTCGTGTAAACCAACAAACAGCTCAGCCCCAGGAAAGGTCCGTGCTGGGGTGTCCCCAGGATGCTCCTGAGAGCAGGGTGTGGGGATCCAGGGAACACAAGTCCAGATCACACACACTTCACCACATTCAGTGCTTGCCAAAAGATCTTCAGTCACAAGACCTAGAGCTGCTTTTTGCTGCTGGAGCCCTCGTTACTGTCCAACTAAATTAACAGCAAGGAAAAGAGGCACTTTGCTCGAACTAATGGCTTCATTTTCTCTTTCATTTGTCTTTTTATTGGCAAAGGCTGTAACAGCTATTTCAGTTTGGTGGCTGGAATTGCTATGAAAACTCCAGGTCTTGTCATTTTGATGATGAATATTCATTACTCCAGCAATCTGTAGCAGGCAGACTTTGTTGCCCTTCCTTTCCCTTCCCTACTAGCCAAGTTCTAGCTGTGCAGAATGTTACATTTGATATACAAAAAATACCTTTCAGTTTCAAATAAAAACTGGACAATGCCTGTGCTTGAGCTAGAAGACCCTTGTACTGCACTAAAGCAGAGCTTGTCTGCAGCCAGGGCATGAAGAACTCACACACAGAGCTAGAGGGATGGCAGAAAGCAGTAACATCCACTGAGGAGTCAAATCTTTCTCTGGGAGCTTCTGCCTCAACATAGCCCATAATTTTTTTCCATTAATATCTGAGCCAAGATCTGCAAGAGTGATTTTCATCTATTTTAAGTGGGAATACACGAGTAAGAGAATGAACTCATGTGCTGCCACCAAGTTCTAAGATGAATATTTGGCCAAGAATTGGCATCTGCACTTCATATTGTGCCATTCCATTCCTCTGTCCAGTCAGGAACCAGGAATGCTCCACAAAAAGTTACACAATTAATTAACACAAAGTAAATTTTAAAAGTCCACAGGAAAAAATTTACCAGGAAGTATTCACAGACCGTTTTTACGACGAAGAATCCAGTGGGAATCTCACAAATAAATCTAAATAATGAGGGCATTTGAAATCCAACACAGGACAACCAGACCCAGTCTGATTGTTCCCAACACAGGACGGGCAGACCCAGTTTGGTGGTTCCAACATGAGACAGGCAGACCCAGTCTGATTGTTCCCAACACAGGACAGGCAGACCCAGTCTGGTTGTTCCCAACACAGGACAGCCAGACCCAGTTTAGTTGTTCCCAACATAGGACAGGCAGACCCAGTCTGATTGTTCCCAACACAGGACAGGCAGACCCAGTTTAGTTGTTCCCAACACAGGACAACCAGACCCAGTCTGATTGTTCCCAACATAGGACAGCCAGACCCAGTTTGGTGGTTCCAACATGAGACAGCCAGACCCAGTCTGGTTGTTCCCAGCACAGGACAACCAGACCCAGTCTGATTGTTCCCAACATAGGACAGCCAGACCCAGTCTGGTTGTTCCCAACATAGTACAGGCAGACCCAGTTTAGTGGTTCCAACACAGGACAGCCAGACCCAGTCTGATTGTTCCCAACACAGGACAGCCAGACCCAGTTTAGTTGTTCCCAACATAGGACAGCCAGACCCAGTTTGGTGGTTCCAACATGAGACAGGCAGACCCAGTCTGGTTGTTCCCAACATAGGACAGGCAGACCCAGTCTGGTTGTTCCCAACACAGGACAGGCAGACCCAGTCTGATTGTTCCCAACATGAGACAGCCAGACCCAGTCTGGTTGTTCCCAACATAGGACAGCCAGACCCAGTTTGGTGGTTCCAACACAGGACAGCCAGACCCAGTCTGATTGTTCCCAACACAGGACAGCCAGACCCAGTTTAGTTGTTCCCAACATAGGACAGCCAGACCCAGTTTGGTGGTTCCAACATGAGACAGGCAGACCCAGTCTGGTTGTTCCCAACATAGGACAGGCAGACCCAGTCTGGTTGTTCCCAACACAGGACAGGCAGACCCAGTCTGATTGTTCCCAACATGAGACAGCCAGACCCAGTCTGGTTGTTCCCAACATAGGACAGCCAGACCCAGTTTGGTGGTTCCAACACAGGACAGCCAGACCCAGTCTGATTGTTCCCAACGTAGGACAACCAGACCCAGTCTGATTGTTCCCAACACAGGACAGGCAGACCCAGTTTAGTTGTTCCCAACACAGGACAGCCAGACCCAGTTTAGTTGTTCCCAGCATAGGACAGGCAGACCCAGGTTGGTGGTTCCAACATGAGACAGGCAGACCCAGTCTGAGGGTTCCCAACACAGGACAACCAGACTCAGCCTGGTGATTCCCAACACCACCCCAGGAATGCTGCTGCTCCCATGGAGCAGAGGGGCCCCAGGCTTCCCCCAGCTCCCAGGATCCTGACCCCTTGGTTGTCCTGGGACAACCTGGCTGCTGTTGGAAGAGAAATGATGTTGAAGGAGAGGAGAGAGAAGAGCTCTGCCCAAGGCAGGATGAAAATAAGCAGGAGCAGGTCCCTGATGAGTTTCTCTGGCTGCCCTGCCCCTCTCAGGGGACACATCAAAGGGAGAGAGGGAAATCAGGTCCACAGCAGCAAAATTAATTAAGAGGGAGGGAGAAAAAGAGCCAATGGGAGGCTGGGTCTGTCAGGGAGAGCAGCACTAACAACCAGCAAATGCTAATTCAGGTTTCCAGCTCTTTCCCACCTGCCAGAAAAAAAGGGGAGCACAATTCAGATTTGAAGCAGGCTGGGTTTGGCTGCCTCTGACAGACCTCATGGTGCAGCTCCTACCACTGCTTCCTGGAAACCCACAAAAATGAAAGGTGGATCAAGAGGTACTAAGAAGGTCTAAGGAAAACATCAATTTTTTGGTTATTGCTGTTAGAGAAAACAAATCCCAGCTGATGCCTCACACACAACAGGAGAAGCCACAAAGAGGGACCTCTTACCCTGCTATCAGTGAGCATCTCATCAGAAGAAGATAAACAGAACCAACAAACCATCCCAGGGAAATTAGTTCAATTTTATTTGCCATAATAAGCCAATAAACCCTGAGACTTATTAATACACCTTTCACCTTCTGGAGCACAAAAGAATTGGAAACACGAGCAGAAGGAAAAAAAAAAATCAGATGGAAAACTCCTAAAATGCAGGATTTTCAGGCATTCAGGTGCTGTAGTAAGGAGTTCCTGGAAATGCCCATAAATTAATTAGATTAAAGATGTGAACTCATCACTCCAGGGGTATTGTTGCTCTCCTATCTTTTCTTGCTCGTAATTAAAAAATGAGATGAAGCATGCGAGCCCAATTTGGGACTAATAATTCCTAAATTTATAAACAAATATGTCAAGGTTTCATAAAAGGAAAGGCAAGCATGGCACTATAAATAAGCTGTAATAAACTTGTCTTATTGTAAAGTTTATCTGCTTGAGTTCCTGCCTTTTACACAACTCTCCTGTTACAATTATCCATCCAGGTGCAGTGAAAAAAATACAATTGGAAAAGGGATTTTCTCCATGTACCAAAGCATTGAGTTCATTGAGCCCAGGAACATTTAGTGAACAGCCCCTGTCCTGAGCAGTTTTTCCCAACTTAATCTGTGTTTTTTGGGTTTTTTTGTTTTGTTTCTTGCTCCTGGATATTACAACTGGAGCCCTGAAATCCCTGCAATACACTTAGCTTGAAGAGCTCCCACAATACCTCCTAAACTCATGGCCAAACATGTGTGAGAATAATATCCCAACAGCTGGAAGTCCTTGATAACCAGGCACAAAAAAAGGCAAAAAAAAAACCCAAAAAAAACCCAAAAAAGCTGGTCCTCCAGTGCTGTGCTCTCCAGGGGCAGATGCTGCCTATCATGCTGCCATCTGCCCAGCAGTTAAGCAGAGGAATTTCTGTTCCAGCTGGTGTGTAAAGGGTGCTTTTGTTCAAGTCAAATAGAATCCTATATCAGCAGCATATATTAATAACTGATAACACATAAATACCCAACACATTTCATGCTATCAAGCTGATCAGGTATGGGTTTGCCAGGAGTAAAGGTGAGGTTTCAAAATCCCAGATGCCACAATTACCCCTGAGTGAGATGTTCTCACTCATCCTGAACACAGGCTAAAAGCAGAGGAGACAGAGAGAAGTCACCAGGCTGGAAGCCAAACTTCTTTCATGCACTAAATTTGCAATGAAAATTCCAATAAAACCCAAACTGTGCCACTCTGTCTGGCCAGAGGTCTCCAGCTCACTCTGAGCTACGTGTGGAAGCATCACCTTGCTGAGGGCTCTCTCAGTGCATGGAGCACATGCTAAAGGTGCCACTGGAAAAATGTCAAGGCTGCCTCCAAAACTTGGCAGATCAGATGCCAAAAAAAAAAAAAAAAAAAAAAAATTAAAAAAAATTTAAAAAAAAATCACTTGCTACCCCTACCGTAGCTGTACTGAATAAAGTGCTTCTTAGACACCTTTACCTGCTCCACTCAGCCAAGGAAATTCTTCTATGAGCCTGAAACACCACGTGTCCCAGCCTCTCATTCTGTGTGAGAGAGCTGGTGTTAAATAGGGTCAGAGCTGCACTTGCTCTGGGCAGGAGCCTGACTTTGAAGACAGGCTGGTTACCCTGCTTTTCTTCCTACACCCCAGCTTGCAGACTGCAGAACTTGAAGGGAGTTGTTCCCACAAGCTCCCCAGTCCAATGTCTCCACCCAAGAGGTTTGAGTAAACAGCCCCAGCTCTGGAGATGAATCAGATGGAAAAGATTCAGCCCTCTCTGCTAGGGCTGAGTTCAAAGGCATCCCTGGCTGCATCAAGATCACTATCTGGATGGGAGGGCAGGATGGAGGTTGGGGAATAATGAACTGCTCACCCTTATGTGCTCATTTCTGGATGCTGTGTAGCAGGTTGTGAGTGGAATCCAGCTGAAGAAGTACGTGGACATAACACTGAGAGGGAAGTCCGAATGGTTTAGGAGACTTCTAGGAGACCTTCTTTCCTCTAGTGCCTTTTTTCTTCTCCTTCAGCTGCCTCCAGATGGAATCTTGGCCCTGCCCTCTCAGTATCAGTGCTCAGAACCACTGCCAGATGCTGCAGAGGGAGCAGAGAGCTCAGGTTTCAGTGCTCAGGTCCAGGTCAGACCATCTCCTCCTCCCTGTGAGACCCAGAGCAGCCTCTGATCACACAGAACCACACACCAGGTGACAGTTTTGTTACTGTGCTCCCACACACGGGTGACATCTCTGCAGCTGCTGGCAGGCACACTCCAGCAAACTCAAGTAAATACAACCCTGCTACAGCTACACCTCTCTGTGTTACACCTCCAGAAGGCAAGTTGTGCCGTGACCAACTTCTGTGTGAGGGGACAAAGAGGATGCACAAAGGGCAGGATGAGTCCACAGACAACAAAGCAGCTCAGTGCCAGCACGTGGCTGGAAACAAAAGGTGCTTCTGAAGACTGCTGCTCAGTGACAAATTTCTTCACCTTTTGCCATTTCTGCAGGTCACAGCATCCATGCCTGGGTTCCCTTGTCCATGCAGCTGTTCCCTAACTCCTCCCCAGCAGAGGTACCCCACTTCTTAGCTGGTGCTGGAATAGAGCCTGAGCCCAGGGACAGGGTGTGCCTGCACCTCCTCCTCTGAAGCTGCTTTATTATCTGGAGAGCAGCACACCTGGGAAAATGAGCCAAAGAAGTTTTAGATTTAATCAAATACTTTCTGTCTTCAGGTGCCACCCATATGCACACCTTCCCTAGGAGCTGTGGAGTGAACCTGCTAATGGTTCTATTAATACCCAGCAGGGTAAGTGGGTGAACTGGATGAACTTGTGTGAAACCAAAACCCCAGGGGTAGATCAGTTGCTCTGTTCAAAGCAAACAGATAACTATCCCAGGCTTCAGGCAACTCTCTCCATCCTCCTTTCCCACCTCCTCCTTTGGGACATCTCCAGGCATGTCCAGGGTGGTGCAGTCTGGCAAACAGACATTTGCTCACTGATTTATATATTAAAAAAAAAACAGAATCCCAAAGCCACCGGTGACCTGGGAAATGCCAGGACGGTCTCTGAGGACTCTCCTTTGGCTTCTTCTTCACTCTCCATGCATTGGTAATGCTCCAAAGCAAAACAGTTTGCTCCTCAGAGGGTTTTGTCCCCCTGCTTGTCAGGCGTTATCTGAAGTCCCAACCTACCAGCAGCATCCCAGTCACTGAGACCACACTGACTGGACTGGTTCCAACTGAATACAGCCCAGCAGGGATGGTGTAAAATGCCACAATGCAGGCAAAGGCAGTCACTGACAGCAAGAGAAGGAAATGGGATCAGACCACAGGGTGCCCACCATTCCCTGAGTCCCTTTCACTTGACTGGTGCAAAGCCTGAGATGGATCTCAGTGCAGCAAAGAGCAAGGGACAGACCCTGCAGGGTGGATTTGGCACTTGGTGGCTGTGCCATTGGTGCTGAAATCAAACCAGGCACAACCACACACAAACTGGCAGATGGGAAGTGCTCAGACATTTTTGTGTCCTTGACAAGAGTGAAAATCTGATAGTTTGTAGGTTCTGATTGTCAAGGGGCCACAGGCCTGGCATTAACACCATGAGCAAAGCATCCTGAGATGGCCTCAGGACCACAAGGACCAAGAGACAAATCCCCTCAGCAGGATTTCAGGTACCTTGAGCACACATAAAATGCCTCCTTGTCCTGCCTCCTTCAGATCCAAGGGCAGGACTCAAAGGCACAGCCTTACAGATTATTTCTGGTGGCCTTTTGGAAGTCAGATGCTACACCAGGGTCTACCTCTGAGATTCTTAGGTCAAGAATGTTAAAAAAAGGACAAATATTCTAGATGCTGTATAGGAAGTCATTCAATAACACAGCTCTTTTAATAATGTCAGTGACAATAACCCCTTCAAAATTATGAGAACGTTTTTCTTTCCACACAGATGAAATAAAATGCTGTAATGTTGGGTGCTGAGGCTGGGAAAGGATAAACTGCATCAGAAATACTGTTCCACTGAAAGGTGTTTCCATTCCCCAAATGGAGCTTTGTACCAAAATTCCAGATTCACCTGGTAATAAATTGTGTTGTTTAAAGACAAATATTACACCTTTTGCAAACTGAAGGAAAAGGAAGTAAGGCTGGACCCCTACTGAGTGCTGTTCTGGCTCCATGCCATGTGCTGACTGACAGCTGATAATTATCTTTGATTTAATGTCACTTAATGTTCTTCGTCCTCCCCACCCCCCCACTCCAAACACCTTGAATATTCTCCTCATATACTGAGAAAAGAAGGGTCTTGAGAAAAAGAGGCAAAAAGGAATATGCTGCTTCAACAAGCTACTGAGAAAAATGCCATTTTTTTTTTAATTCCCTAAAAATGATGAAGCCTTCCATCTGAGAAAACTGTAAGTAAAGCTTTAAACTCCAGAGAAGAGTTTAAAACATGGGTGAAATGTTAAACCTCAGGTACAGATGCATTTAGGCAGTTTTCCAATCTGCAGATCAGTGACACGAAGCATTCCTCAAGACACCTTCTGGAATCAGTAAAATCAAGGCTTTGCTTGATCTTCAGTATAAGGAACACCATTCATTTAATTGCCTTGAAAGAATAAACTTCCAGATGAAGGAAAGGCCATGAGGAAAGGCTTTTCCCACTATTTTCTCAGAGTAGGGATTCCCACTCTCCCTTCAGCTTTTCCACTCTCTGGTGTTCAGGTCTCTCCTTTCTGCCTTCTCTTATGTTTCTTCTAATGAGAGGTGCATTGATAACTTAATTTTTCTTGAGTACATAAATGCTGGAATAACCAAAGAGTGCAAAATTCACAGAAAGGTAACTTAAGTTACTCTCAGAGAAGACAAAGGAAAAAAATATAAACCCATAGCTGTGTGTCCTCCTTCAAAAAGTGAGAGATTAAAGAACCATTCAGAGAATTTGGATACTGTTATTACAAAAGGAAGACAGGAGGGACCAGCATGAGGGGTTCCTGAACAAGCAAACTGTGATCTGTTTTCTTCCTTCCTAGGTAACCCTCCATCCCCTTCCCTTCCATCTCCTACCCCCAACCCACACTTGAGGAAATGCTTTTGTTACTTCAGTGGAGATGCTGAGCTCTGGAACTGTGAGATGCCACTTAATAAATGACCAAAATCAGCCCCCACATCCCCCTTTTGTGGCAGAGCTGACCACAGCATCCTATCCCAAAGAGAGGCTAAAAAAAAGACCTTTTCTGTGTCTCTGCACCAAGATAAGTGGAAGGCAGACCTGATTATCCCTTTGCATGAGGATATGCATTCACTCATGGCATCTTTTACAAACACATCATGTATTCCACCTAAAGGTGCTGTGGGCTCTGAAAGAGCCAAATATATTAGTGTTCCCCAACCATAACTTCTGAAGCTGGCATTTGACTATTTTTGCATTTCTTCCAGGCTGTAGTTAGACAACTCCTAATTCTGTAGGGAAAGCAAAGACAATAAAATGCCAGAGCTCCACTCTGCTGAAATAACATTAGTGAAATATCAAGTCCTTTATGATGTCATGAGGGATTCCTTAATGTGACTATCGCCTCCTAATGACATCATAAAAAAACAACTGCAACATCAGAAAACAGCCAAGGGTCATCAATCAGCCCATCCACTCTCCTGCTCACCAGGGGCAGAGCCCAACTTGCTCCTGTCTGCTTTTTATGAGCAGCAGAGAGAGGAGAGCACAGGAATAATCAGACAAATATCAGGGAGAGCTCTCAATCATCCCCTGAAACCTTCAGCACACCTGAGGGAAATTTGGGTGCTGTAGCCTGAAGAATCTGGAGGTTTAGCATGTGGAAGAGACAACATCACTCCCTTAGAGGTGATCTGGATTTCTCTGGGCAACAGGCAATACCAGTTACCAGTTCACTGGTTTTTAAATGCAGGGAGGAGGCAACTGAAGAATGAAGGATTTGGTTGAATGAATGATTTGGTTGAATGAATGATCTGGTTGCTGTCTTTGTCCCCTCAGCCATCAGCAAAAGCTCTTTCAGTGCCCCCATCTCCATGGCTCCTATTGCAAAGATCACACTAAACAAAAGGCACCCTCAGACTCCAAGGGGTGCTAAAGAGAGGCAGTGACTTTGTTCAGCCCAAGCCAGTTCCCTGGCTCTCAATGGAGCCAACAGAACCTGAGAGAAGAACTGATCAGCCAAGCCCAATGGATCCCTGGGTTTTGTCACTCTGGTTTCTTATCCCTTGCCATCAGCATCCTCTTGGTTTCAGCCTTGTAGGAGCAAAGCAGCTGCCAGCACACAGAGCCCAATGAGGGCAAATACTCTGAGTGCTGCTGAACAAAATCCTCAGGGTTTCCTTCAGTTTTTCCTCCTTTTCTTCCAAACAGCTGCCCTGAGACAGTTCATAGGATCATAGAACCCTAGAATTGGCTGGGTTGGAAGGGACCTCAGAGCTCATCAAGTCCAACCCTTGCTCCACTCCCCCCGTGGTTCCCAGCCCATGGCACTGAGTGCCACATCCAGGCTCTTTGGAAATATCTCCAGGGATGGAGAATCCACCCCTTCCCTGGGCAGCCCATTCCAATGGCTGAGCACCCTCTCCAGAAAGAAATTCTTTCTCATGTCCAACCTAAACCTCCCTCAGCACAAGTTCATTAATTTAGAGACACCAGAGCCCAAGCTGATCACTTACAAGTCAGCATGAAGTAGAAAGAAAAGGAGGAGGCAGTGCCCCTGGCATTTTGAACCAACAAGACAGTGAATAATTTTAATCTCCATGTAATTCTGCTATTTCCAGATTATATAATCCCACTCTTGAAAGAGGATTACTCGAGCAGACTGTCACATTAAATAAACACATACACTGCATATGTTAATTGCCTTAGAAAGCTGTTAAGCAAATGAGCTTGTTGCACCAAAATGTTATTCTTTTAGCAGGTCTGTTCCTTCCATGGATCTCCAATTCCCAAGACGTGCTCTTTCAGAGCACACATTTCAGTTTAAGGCAAAGGAAAATGTTCACTCAACTGATCAATTTTTTTTTTATCACACTCACTTGTGGTTAAATTTGAAGACATGCTGTGACACAGAAGCAAATTCTTTTAAACAGGTTTGTTTCTACAGAAAGATTTCAATGGAAAGGTTTGAAACTCTATGTGGAGGAGAACAAATAAAAAAATACATTTTTAACAGGTATTAGCATTAATAAAATTTCCAGTGTACTGTTTGACACACCTCACTCTGATACTTTCCACCCACTAAGTTCTTTTTATCACTTACTTCAGGGTCTATATTCTGTGGAAAAGCACTTTATTTCAGTCTAAGCACTGATCATATTTACTGTTACTATTTGTTATATAATAAAATCCTCTTAGCTGCATATTAGTATTAAAAAAAAAATAAAAATCTGTGGTTTTGATCACGTATTTCTGAATCAGTGACAACAGGAGTACATATTACACACAAGGAAGTAATACCTGTTATCAGGTGATCCTAAATTCACACATTTTAGTGTCCTGATGCAAGTGATGGGTGCAATTTGTAACATGCAGTCATCTGGCAAGCACTGAGTCTGCATCTTTGGGGAAATCTGGGAACAGCTTTATCATTCCATGTGCTGTGCAGGGGCACCAGTGGTGGGGATGGAGAGCAGACTGGAAAGGGACTGGTTCTAAAATGGTGATGGGCCTCTCTTCCTTCAGAGAGAAAGAATCAGCTTTTCACCTACAAAGCTAAATTCAGACTCAAGAGCCATTCTGGAGTGGCTGATGGGAGTTTTCAAGGGAAAAAGGAAGTTCCTGCCACAATGTCTGCTTTTTGAAAAAGCAAATCTGATCTTTGCAAGCCTCTATTTGCACGAACTCTTGCTCAAAATTTAAAAATAAATAAGAACTCTGTCCAAATGCATATCCTTGGGATTCTAATTGGGCTTAGAAAAAGAAAAAAAGAGGTGTGCATATATCCAGACAGATAAGAAATTACAGAGCATTCTTACCTGTAGTAGGTGCAAAAGCATTCCCAATCCATGCTCACAGAAGTTTTGTTCCATCCATCAGTCCAGCAAAATCCTCTTAGTTCTGGGGTTGGTAAACTTGTCCATCCTCATCACTTCAGTTGCTTATCAGGACTTCAGTCCCATTTGTGCAGTGGTGCCAACCAGAGCCTGAAGGCAGGGGACTGCCCAGGTGTTCCTGCAAGTAGAATTTCCAGGGAAAAAGAACAATCTACCAATGCTAAATAAAAATCTCAGATTCCAGTCCCTCAGATTTCAGCCAGGAACACCATCCCAACACCATCCCAAAACCAACCACTCCACCCATGTCAACAGACCTGATTCTTGGGCAGTTGATGAGCTAAGTGAGGCCAGGTCAAATTCACAATAATTAATTTGCAGAGCAGAAACACATTTCAGAAAGCAGATGCAAGCAGTCTGGGTGCCTCCTTTTTGACCATTTCCATCTCTTATCAATGGACGTTTGCACTTTGTGTAAAAGTCAAAATAATCTGAATATAAAGAAACTCCACCAAGCAATCTCCTTTCACATGAAACCTGGAGGGAACTGTTCCCTTAAAGTGCCTCTAAGTGAACCACATCAAAAAAATTAAAGAACATTATGATCTGAAAAAGTTGTGAGCTTGCTGGCTCTATAATGCTTAAGCACAACATTCATAAAAGGAAAGCACAAAAAATCCCCAAACCAAAGAATTTTAGGGAGTGCTGGAGCCAAGACAGAGGGAATAAAAACGGAGGCTCCAGAGCTCCAGTTTCTCCCAGCTCTGTCCTTCACATCAAACCCTGGGGCACTTGTGCTCCCCTGGCATCTTGTAGGATAACTTTAAGCAGCCTGGGCAGCTCCAGACCTGATCCCACTTGGAGTTGGGGTCAAACCAAACACATCCAGAGGTCCCTTTCAAGCTGAATGAGCCTGGTTTTCCTTAATTCCAAGGTGGCTGAACACAGATGTTCCAGAAGAAGGGTTGGGCCAACTTGTGATGCCAGCTTGCTCCTAGGAGCAGTATCCTCATAAACCAAGCTGACTTTCCACTTATACCCCAAAGAGATCAGAAAAACCCCACAGTGCTAAAACGTGGAAGAGGATTTGAATTCCTGGTGAGAAATACATTTTTTATTTACAGGAAGAATATGTTGCAAAATCTGCCATATTCTTCAGAGCTTGTTTCCAGAGCATCATTAAAGTTTCTGTGGGCAGTGGGGCACCTCCTGATGAGGACCCAAAGATAAATTGGTGTGGGACAGAAGGAAGGGGAACACACACTGCTGGGGGCTTGGAATTCACAGATCTTTTAGGGCTCTTGACCACTTGTACCATCTTTTCCTGGCTTTTTCCACTGACTTCTCATTAGGTCAAGGTGCTATTTGTGTTTGGAATCAAAGGAGGAAAACTGAAGAGGAAGAACACAAACCATTTAATGTTCTTGTACATGGAGAGGACTGCAGAGGGTGCCAAGCCCTCACTTGCACCAGGTGAGCAGAGCTTGACACAGATTTCCTCTGAGATCTGACCTGCACAAGCCCTGACAGCTGCTTCTGCTCTTCCTACGAGGAAAAAAAGCCCAATCCTCACTACCCCAGAGCTCAGAGAAACACAGCTGCATGGGGTTAGACAGGATTTAGGGTCTATGGGATAGACAAATACTATTTCAGGGATATTTTCTGTCTCCTGACACAAAAAGTTATTGCTGAGAGCTGTATTGGAGGTTATGGTGTGTGCAGCAATCCTAGGGACACCACAATAAATTGCATTAGAGTGTGATGGCAAAAACAGCAGCTATTTTCTTCCAGTGGAGTCTACTACACAGGACTTTAAATCACACAAAATTTACCAGCAGTTTTAGGTCTTCCTGTTGCTTGAACTGGTAAAAATCTGTCCAGACTAAAGGAACTGTGATGCCAGCTGCAGGGATTCTGAAGGTCTCTTCTGAGAGGGAAAGTTTGTTGCTCTTGTAATGCTTATTCACATCCCTTAAACCTTTAGTTCAGCTCCTGGGATGGGTAAAAAAAAATAGGTTAGTGATTAGTTCTTGCTTTATATGAAGTTAAATCTTCATGTGACTTGTTTAGAGAACTGAATGACACAAGCAAGAGGTAACTCCTTACACCTCAGCTGGGAACACCTTCTTCTTGGGAAAACCCCTTCCCTTAGAAAGAGAAGGATTTATTGGGGGTCAGGAGGGAGATTCTAGTGAGTTGAGCTGCCTTTTGCTTCTCGCTCACAGGAAGATTCCTGGAGTGGTGCTGAGGAAGCCACCTGACCTCCAGGTGTCTCAGTTTTCCATTCCTGGTTTGCTTTGTCAAGCTCTAACTTTGGGAAGCAGGGCACCCACTGGATTTTCCCTCAGGGCTCAACTGTCATAGAAAAGAAACATTAATAAAGATATTATATTAATAACAATAAAAAGAGCTTGGACCTGCAAGGCTAATTGTGGCCTGCCTCTGGCTGTCTTGAATATGAACTTTGCAAATTTGGCCACAGAAACTGCAGTTGTATCAAATTGTCATTGCCACCACTCACATTTATCCCAGACATTGTCCTGGAGCTGGAATTCCATCCCTTTTCTAGACTTCCAGCTCTTGTCTCAGCTTTGCAAGATGATTTCCTCCATGTGCTCTTTTTTCTACGTTAAAAAACTGGCAAACACTTGGGTATAAAAGTCAAGGGGATGTCCATGTATTAATTTATATCTAACAAACCCCTCTGAATTAATGCCAAATATGAAGTCAAATGTTTTAATGGAGAGATTAATAATGTGTGAATACAAGTAGAAGCTTTTACCTCTTACTGGTGTCCTCTCTATGCAGATGACAAAACCCTGATAAGCCTTTATTTAATTATTAGTAAACCTAGATTGGATATGTGCACTTTATTCAAGGGACTATATAAAATTATTGATACTGTCTGGCCTCTTCTGCCTATAAACATTTGTCAGCTCACTCCTCATCTGCTGGTCTGTGGGTGCCCAGGATGATGTTAGCTGAGGTTGCAATAAAGCTGTGTTAAATATTGTTTTATCAGATTTGTTGGATGCTGGTATTTCTAATGGAAAACAACATGGTAATTTCAGAATGTTACTGATTAGATGAAAATGATATTGCATCAAAGTTACTTCCTTAATTTATTCTGAAAAAAACCAAGAAGGATTTCTCTCCTAAGATGCTTAATTAAAATCTCTCTCTCGCCATACAAAATCTATACTTCAGGTCCTGCATGTCATGTCTGAGAAGAACAAAGGCTGATTAGCATCTTCTGCACTCTGCTTTTCTTTTTGTCACTTACACATTCATTACAGTGATTCCAGCCAGGTTTAGAGGTCTCAGAGAACAAGTTCTTGGACACCTACTGGCTGAGCACTGGCAGAGGAATGAAAGAATCCAGAGGAATTTTTGGGGTTTAGAGAGAAAATGGGGAGATGGTCAGAGTCCAGATGGAATTGGGGTGGGGTGTGATGGGTTGGAGTTTCTCCTTCCTTCAGGGCAATCTGTGAGAAATACCTCAAGTAAATAACCTCACAGGAACTGATGCTAAAGTCAAACTGCACCATCACCCTCCCAAAGTTTCAGGGTTCTCTCCAAAGCTTAGACATAAATCTGATAAATGGAAGAATAAAACTTAAATCCCCAACAACTGGGCTGTGGTCATTCATAAAAAATCCTAATCCAAGATACACAGAAAACCAAAACTGGACAAAACTATGTACAGAACAATACTGTGACCAAGGATCCTGAGCTGGTCCCCCAGGCTGAACAGCTTTACAGATCTTTTTTGTCTCTTATCCTACAGGATGAAGCTCCCAGTTAGTACTTGAGCAAAAATCTTCCTGGAAAATGTCCACTCTAAAGTTGACAAAATTTACACAATCGTGGAAGTGTAATTTAATTTTTTTCTTTCTAAAAGTAAAGGGAAGACAAAAATGTCTTGCAACTGAAATCAATGCAACACCAAGTTTATCTGACAGTCCCTGGCAGACAATAATTTATTTTAGCAATGTCACATCTGATATTGCTGCACTACATTTTTTTACACATGTGTGTAAAGACTGTACCATCTCCTGTTGTATGAACCTCCTCACCCAATTAATTGGTTTGGACTTAATGAAGTGGCTATTTTTCACTGGGACTTACCCCACACCAGCTTTGAACTTTAAAGTAAAACCAAGCACCAGTTAACAGGAAAGAAACAATCTGTAAGGCACCTGAAAGAATGCAAATGTTCCTTATAAACTGCTGAAAGAAAGGCACAAAAAGAAAAATGGGGGCAGGCAAAGCCTCCTTGCACAGAGAATAAAAGTTATGTACAAACCCAGCTTTCCTCCCACCTTCACAGCAGTAAACTGGAGAGACAGACTTCAAATTTGTTTTTTTATCTCATCACTGAGAAGGATGCCCTGCTGGGTGCAATCAAGATTCATAAATTCAGAGCTTTAATCAGGTTGAATGTGAGATCCCAGGACTGATCTCATTTCAGCCCCAAGCTTGGCATCCCATGCCAAGGCATTTCATTTCATCCCAGGTTACTGAGTCCCATTTCTTGCTTCATTTTCAGCCTCCTTAACCTCACACCAGTACAAAGCAGTGAAGCACAGAGCTAAACTCAAGTTGCATTGCATTTCAGTGAATAGGGAGTGGATGACACAAAGCTGTAAGGCCAAGGTCTTGCACAGACAAGCAGTGAGAAAAATACTCTGATTCCTCACAGCTTTTGTTCCTCTTTATCCTTGTCTCACAGAGATTCTCAGAAACCAACCTTGTCTGACAAAAGTCTGCAGTATCTCTATAACTTTTCTTTTTTATCAGCAATCAGGCTGAAATTTTCATGTTACTTGACAATGTTACCCCCAGAGCTGCAGTCTTTGAAAATTCAAGTTCCTTTCTTTGTTTGCCACCAACACTCACTGTGATAATTCCTCTTTATATCTTGATGATTTTCTTTAACACATTTCTTGTCCATAATTATGTACATCCAAATGTCATTAAGTGCAAGGGCAGGAGCAACAAAGCTCCGTGCACTTACTCTGTGTGATTAATACTGAATGTAACCTTGTTCATAATATATTTGTTCATAATTTTACCTGGGGATATTGCAAATGGTCTCAAGAGTTTCACTTCAAATTATCCTGAAGATATTTATGTGTACACAGTGTTTCCTCACCTGCAATACCAGTCCTTCTGTCCCCATTTGTCAGGGGTGCCTTGGCCAGAAAACACCCATCTCTACAAAGAGAATTCCCCTTAAAAGAGGGGAATTTGAAGCTTAAATAATGTATTCAGGACCTTCAAGTGTGGGACTCTCTAAAATCAATTTCTTGGTGTAGAGGCATCAGACAGTGGGACAGGAGGACTAAAATTTATTATCTAGTGGGGTAAGTGAGCAATTCCCATCTTGGGCAACTGCAGCCAAGTCCCTGGATCCTTGGTTGGAAGAGCTCTGCAGATTTTCTGCCGTGCTCTGACTGCACAAAACCCTCCCAGCTGACACCACAGCTCCCCCCAGCACATCCTCACACCAACCTGGCTGCTCTCTTGGTTTTTCTTTTGGTTTTTTTCTTAATGCTGAGAGTAAGCTCGCTGAGAAAGGCACCCTGTTTGCTTTGTTTATAGACAAAATTCAGCATAATCCGGCTTCTGAGGGAGTTAAAAGTAATAAAAATTTTCTTGATTTAGTTTGGAAGTTATAGCATTTTCCATAATACAATACTTTTCAGCAGTGCTTTTGGGAAATCCTCGTAAGTTTTCATTTTTCTGCTTTTGTGTTTCTGGCTGTCTGCAACGTGCACACTCCTCAGATACATTAAATGCCTTTTGCTGGTTTTGTGCAGATTTATGTTTGAGGGCTCTGTGGTTTATTTGCTCATTTGGAAAACACTGAACAAGAAAAAAAAAATTAAGAATACACGAAAATAATATTAATTTTAAAAAGTGTACATTGTGGAATTTCATTCTGTCTTGCTGTTGGGCTGCAAATGAAACCAATAATTATAGTTATGACATAGAGCCCCATGCCTCTGTAGCTCTTTCTCAATATTAATATGCTTTATGCAACTTGTAAAGTTGTGCTTAGAATAAAAATAGCAAAAAAACCCCAAACCCACCCAAACCCCAGAAGATCCACCAGTGGGACCTCTTCAACTAATACAGCCTGATTTTTCTCCTGTTCTCTAAGATCATAATTCTTAGGCTTTTGGTTCCCTTAGCCTTGAAACCATAAAAATCTTATTTCTATAAGCTCTTTTTTTGTTACCCACAGAGTCAATAGTGTCATTTTCATTCGTATCATTCTGTAGGGAAGGAACAGGAAAAGAAGCAGACAGAACAGAGCTATAAATATGACCCAGCTACTCTGTTCCAAGTGCAGATTCTTTAAAAACCAAAAAAAACCACAAAACCCTCACCCAAAAAAAAAAAAAAAAAAAAAAAAAAAACCAAACCAAACCAAAAAAAAAAAAAAAACAAAAAAAAACAAACAAAAAAAAACTGCTTGGGAATTAGGAGCTTTTTCCTTCTTACTGGAGTTCTGAGCTGAGCTTTCCTGTGGTGTCCATCCCATCCTTTATTATTGACCAGCAGATGGATTGGCTAAAAACTGCCTCTCTGAGTACTATTACTAAAAAAATTGGGTTTGTCCCACCTCAAACCAGGACAAACCAGCACAGCAGGTTGATATTCCATGTATAAGCTCATGCTTAGGAGAAAAAGACCCCAAGAATCATAGAATTATTAAATGCAAAAAAATTCCCTTTAGAATGACTTAACATAAAGGAGTCTTTAAGCTAGAGAGGAAAAACTTAGAGCACCTGGATCTCCACTGGTTGTTTTTTGTTTTTTTTTACAGGCTTTCTATGGAATGGGATAGATTGCTTGACAACAAAATAATGATGTATAACCCCAGGGACCTTTTTGTGTGGAATTCTGGTTAAAAAAAAAAAAAAACTGGGCTGACAAAATAAGAACAAATCAGAGCCAGTGGTGTTCAGCCTGAGACACAGGGCAGCAACTTTCATCCTTCTCTCCAGCCCAATTCCAGCCCAATTTGCAGCAGAGGATGGGAGGTGTTGAAACCCCAGAAGAGCTGAGAAAACCTCAGAAGCTGTGATTAATACTGAATGTAACCTTGTTCATAATATATTTGTTAATAATTTTACAGAGAAGAAGTTGGGGAAATCCCAAGTGAAGGGAACATCCCAAGAGCTGCACATCCAGGGAGGGAGGCAGGGAGCAGGCTCAGCAGTTTGGTGCCTGGGCACAAGTTTTTGGGAAGATGCAGAGAGAAAAAGTCACTGGCCAAATGCTGCCAGGTGGCAAACCTGCTCAGCTGCCTCTCACGACACAAAGGTCATGGAATTCAGGGGCTTTTCCAAAGGTTTCCAAAGACTTTTAGCTGACCTTCCCCTGCTGATGGTTATGGACATCTCAGTTTTACAGAAAGGAGCAAGGTATCAGTTCACACAAAACCAAAAAAAAAAAATGTAGCTACAGAAGTGATGGGAAGAATCAGTCGAAAATCTCCAAAATAGAAAATTTTGTAGGAAAAACACCCCACAATCAAATATTAATTCAAGAACCTGGCACATCTAGCCTGTCATACAGCTGCTCTTAGCCTTGCAGCACAGAGCTCAGTGAGGAAGTTGCCTCTGGCACATTCAACAGGGTTTGGTAATTGGCAAGGAAAGATTATTCCAGCAGGGGGGCAACCCAGGCTCCTCCTGGCTCTCCAAGTCACAAATAAATGGTGAAACTGCAATATGAGGTTTGCATTATTTTTATCAAGCTTAATGCAAGAGGAGCACTGAAACTGAGAAGTGCTACTGCCAGGATTTTACAGAGATGATGGTTGGGTTAACACAAAAAAGGGATTTTCCTATTAATAAGGAGCAGAACTGCAGCATCCAGGACGTGATGCTGTATCCAACCATTTCTCAGGTTTTCTCTGTGCTTTCATTTCCTCTCCTTTGGCACGTGGAAGCAAGCAGGACAGCAAATTGGTTTTCAGGTGCCACAAGAGAATTCTGGGGCAGAGACAGAAATTCTTGTTCTGGGACAACTCCTCTGAGTTTCTTTCAATAACACCAAGGGAATTTTTTCTTATTGATTGCTTGTTGCAGGCCAGCTTACCAAACAGAACTTCCTTCAAATGATTCTTCCAACTAATCTGATAGAAAACTAACCTTGTTATATTTATTGACAGAACATTGAAATAAATATTATAGGTCTAGGGGGAATGCTTCAGTTCATTGATTTTTTTTTTTTTCAAGGAAATATCAAATGCACTGGATTCTGCTTGGCATATTATGCTGGGAATAATCTGAAAAAATGCTTACCCTGTTCAAAACATGCCTCAAAAAAATTTTCTTGCAGGCCCCAAAGAGCAGGCACCATTTTGAATAAATCTGATGTCGAGCAAACAAGAAATTTGCATTTTTAATTGTTTGTAGAATTCTTCTGTGCTTGTTGAGGAAATTAAATCAATTCTTGCCTTTATCTGGAGAAGAGAAGTCCAAGAAGTTTGGGGAATGTAATTTGTTCCACAGGGAATGGACAGGGCTTAGTTTAATACATTTCCCTGAATTTTTCTGTATCCTTCACTACTTGATTGTAGGTGAAGAAACTTTGGCAAATTATGTCAAGGTCTGAAGAAAAATAGATGAAGCTGAGCAGAATTTTGCTCAGTTTTGCTAAATTTGGTCCTTGGTATGAGAAAGCTTTTCCCAAAGAAGGGAATGCTCAGAGGATGAAATGAGATTTTTCTCTCTTCAGCAGCATGAACTGAAGAGCCACCACACACAGCAGGTAAAAAAGCCTCTTTTGGGAGATTTATAGGCAGCACACCAGGATTCAGTCAAATAACCTCGTAGGGCAGGTTCTCTGACTTCTTAAAGACATAATTTGAAATAATCTGAGATGATAAATGCAAATGTATTGTAGTGCAGTGCCACAAAGCTCCCCAAAACCCTGTCACTTCCATTACCCAAACATCCTGACATGACCAATTTCGCCACGAGAAGCTAAAAATACACTGGTTTTTTTTTTTTTGAAAAGCTGAAACAAGACCTCAGAACAGAAACAAACAGAAACAAATCCCTACCCAAAGCACCAAAGGACACTACAAATAAAGTCTGCACCACGGAGGGAAGCACAGGGCAGGGATGCTGCAAACTGCAGCTCAGTTTTATTTTCCTGGAGGGTCCCTCACTGAGCCCAAAGCATTTCTGAGGTTGGGAGGAAGCTTTCTGTGATGAGAAGACCAATGGAGTTTGACCAGGGATAGATTATGATCAAACTCCTCCCACAGGATCAAGCCTGAACCTCATCTCTGTGTGATGCTACTGCAAGTGATTTCCTTATTCCTTGCCAGGGGTCACATCCAGTGTCTTTTTGGGGGAATTTGCTACTGAAAAAGAGACACGAAGCCTTCTGGATAGATTCTGCTCATGAAGAACTAGAGGAGTCTTTTCAGCTCTGTCAGCTGTTTCTGAGCAGGGAGACTCTTGCCATAAATAATTGTGGAGTAGAAGTAAATACAGGGAGAAATGGAGAGCAGTGTGGTCACTTTTTATAAACCTGACCCATAAGTCAATGGTTGCAGCCCTTCTCACCTATTTAAACTTGTTTTACCAACATTTGGGAGCACATATTGACTAATAAGTGCATAAGAGGATGCAACACCCTTTGCAAAACCAGAATTTCTGCAGGGTCTCTGCAGTGCTTTTATTTACATTTATTGGAAAACAGAGAATGGAATAGTTCCTGTTGGAAAGGACCTAAAGCCAGCATCTGGGGCAACTGCTGTCTGGTCTGGTAAGAAAGGAAATTCCAGTTTCTGAGCCAACATCCAGTTTGGGCCTCAGACACTGACACCTCGTGGTAACCCAGACCCCACCCCTGAACATTTTTGGTCAAGATAAATTGAAGCAAGGCAGTCAAATGATTTCTCCTACCTCCCAGGTGGGTAGAAATGGGAACAGCAACCACTGGGGGTGACAAAGGTAATATTTACATGGGATCAACCCTGCATTAACTAAAAGCCCAAGTGTCCTGGTTTGGGCCAGGATGATTTTCTGTCTTGTACTTTTGCTTTTAGCTAAAGTCTCCTGTAAGCAGCTGCACTGCTGAAATTAACAGCAAGTTTCTCAGACAGTGTGTGCTCCCAGGACTGACAACACTCGATGATCAGAGTTACTGCTGGAGCCTGGTGTGCAGAGCCAGGGACACTGCTCAGCTCTGAGGAAAACTTTCACCCTCCAGAAGGGAT